>NC_057005.1:1033564-1105884 GCF_000002595.2 Chlamydomonas reinhardtii | reverse complement strand
CGACGCACACTCTGGATGGGCCGCCTTTGCTGCGGTGTGGGAGGAGGGCTGGTCGCCGGCGTCCATAGCTGGCGTGGAGAGAGGTGGTCAGGAAAATTGGTGTGACCGGGAAAGAGTGAAGATGGTTTGGCACAGAGGCTTCAGGGGTCGGAGCCAGGCAGGATTGTGCCCTGGCGCGAATGGAAGCAAAAGCTTGACCGCGTGCGATACGTCGCTGAGGGGCACTGATGGGGGGGACTGAGTATGAGCGGTTGCTGGATGGGGGATTGATGCCCTGTTAGGATGCCTTGCGCACGATTTACGGATTAGGTGTGCGGGGCCGCCATACCTCATCGTGTACATGAATTAGCAAGAGTTTGAGAGCTAGGAGGCTGCAGTGAAGTTTTGCTGTGATGGCGTGATTCGGAGTGGGCACGCCTGTGCTCCACATTTTTTACCCTACTATACCTTACCATCCCCAGAACCGCGACGTCTCCGCCGCCAACGTGATCCGTGTGCTCCTCCTGCTGAAGCTGATGGGCTTCGAGCGGCCGACCAAGCTGCAGCGGCCGCCATGGCCGCCGGCGGCGGCGGGGCCGGGCTGAGAGCCTGAACGGCGCTAGCAGGGCGTGGGGCTGAGGGTGCACGTGTTGATTGGCGGCGAGTGACGTGACTAGTTTGTTAGCTGCGGGTTAGCACGGACTGTGCACCCCACCCAACCGGCCATGTCCGGATTTGCGGGGATGCCAAAGGCCCCCAACATAGAGGCGTGTGCTTAGTAGGCGCCCGCGTCAAGGTGGCCCCGGGATCAGCCCTTTTCCTGCCATAAGGCAGCCACCTCCTTGTTTACCCTACTAGAGAAGACATCGGACCTGAGCGCAGGGCGCTATGTAGCTGACGAGAAGGCCAGCTGTTTAACGATACATCTTGCCATGAGCTTGCGATTGGAGCCTCAACAGGAGTAAGTCTTCTTGCTACGCATTTATGTGGGCACGGGTGGGAGCCACACACATCGGGACTACGCTTTCCTGCCCCTTGCCATGTTCCATCACGTGTGCGTGAGCGTCTGGGCGACCAAGGCTGGGAGAGTGGGAGTTGATGGCAACACCAAGCTGCGCCATGGGCGGGTCAGCGGGCGATTGGAGTATGGGGCATGTAGGTCTTCAACCGGCCCCGCTAGCCCCGCTTGTCGGGCATGCTTGCTCGCCCAACATCTGTGTTGCCCATTTCGATCTCAGACTGCCGACACGAAACACAATGCTGCAGAATGGGACTGTGCTCTTAGCTGCTTTTTCAAGCGGATTTGGAACAATTACATAAACATAGAAGCACTCTTTGCAATCGGACGCGTGACAAGCGCAAGGCGGCGTGCCGACGCAAACCATCTAGAATTTTGCAGGACTTTCACGTTGTCGCCACTCTCACAATAAACTGTTGTACAGGTGCCTAGTGATTGATGAACGCATAGACTCATCAGCTCATCGGCGCGACCTAGGAACCGCGAGGCGCCATGCCGTTTGGCCAGGTGGTGGTGGGGCCGCCCGGCAGCGGCAAGACCACCTACTGTCATGGCATGCAGCAGTTCATGCAAGCGGCCGGCCGCAAGGTCGCCATCGTGAACCTGGACCCAGCCAACGACATGCTGCCGTACCAGCCGGCGGTGGACGTGGCGGATCTGGTGTGCCTGGAGAAGGTGATGGTGGAACTCAAGCTGGGGCCGAACGGAGGTAAAAGGGGGAGAGGTGTTGGCGTTCTAGTTTTTAAGGATGTGAAAAGGTTTCAAGGTTAGAGGATGACTGCGGCTACGGGGACTGGTGGGGCGGACAGGGGTAGTTTTGGGGCAGAATGGGGCCAGAAGCAGACAACACGCGCAGTACCGTACCACCTTCCGACTGCCTTGCATTCCAACGTTCGTGTGTTCCTTCTCACAACCATCAACATCACCACCAACACCGACACTACGATACAGGCCTACTGTACTGTATGAACTATCTGGCCAAGAACCTGGACTGGCTCCAGGAGAAACTAGAGCCGCTGGAAAAGGGTGCGTGGGAAGGTTGGGGAACAAGGAGTGAGAGGAGGATCGGGGAGAGATGGGTCGCGGATGTGAAGCTGCAGGCAGGAAGACCAAAGCGGCAAACGTCAAGGGACAGGCGTAATCCTAAGTCTCACTGGCTTTCCGAGCTTCTGCTTACAACAAAGAGATGTGTCTCCACTGTTCAACTACTGTTCTCCACCGCCCGCAGAGGACTACTACTTCATATTTGATTGCCCCGGCCAGGTACGTCAATGCGCCACCATATCTTGGCTGGAATCACCCTCACAAAGCGGGCGATACGCGGGCGCTCGCGCTTTACTATCATACCATACTGCCCTCGACCCATGCACCAAACACAAACACGCGTAGTTGTGTCATAGCATGTTGGTGTCGCTTGTGCTCTGTAACCAACACACAACACACAAAAGTACAAACACACACGCTTACACACGCATGTACACACATGTACACACATGTACACACACATACACACACATACACACACGCACGGCCGGCAGGTGGAGCTGTTTGCGGTGGCTGGGGCGCAGGAGGGCGGCTCGCTGCGTGCCGTGGTGGACTGGCTGTCCAACAGCCGCGCCTACAGGCTGGTGGCCCTTCAGCTGGTGGACGCCCACCTGTGCACCGACCCATCCAAGTGAGAGCGGGGGCGCGGCGCGAGGGGGAGAGGGTGGAAGCAAGGAGGCATGGAGGGGGCAGGCAAGCGCAAAGGAGAGGGGAACTGAGGAGTAGGAGTGGCACGAGGGGACAGGGAAACTGGCGAGGGGGGCGAGAGGGGTAGCCAAGATAGCGCAGAGCTGAGGCCGGGCTGCATGGACAGGGGCTTGCAGGCGGACGTGGAAACGCAGCCTGCCGCAGGAAGCCCGGCGCTCCAGGCCGCCCTCCGTATGCACGAGATGCACCTGAGCTTTCCCGAATGCCACCGCTACCACTGCTGTGCGCTGCCGCTGCCGGCACTGACTCCGTGTGCCACCACACCACACGCTGCCGCCATACGCTGCCCGCCACACGCTGCTGCCCCTGCCCTCGCCTATAGATACTTGTCGGCGCTGCTGCTGTCGCTCAACACCATGCTGCATCTGGAGCTGCCGCACATCAACGTACTGTCAAAGATGGACCTGGTACGGCAGTACGGCTCACTGGGTGAGTCATTGCTTGTCACATAAGTCATGGGGGCGAGCATGACGGCGTGAGGCAGGGAGGCTACATTAGGAAAGCACGAGGGGAAGGGGGTGACACGGTACATGGGGGACTGTGTGTGGCGGGATCCTGTGTGTCCCGATGAGCGGCGGAGAGGGATAGAGGGAGGGAGGGAAGAAGCGCCGCAGTCTGATGAAGACAGGTGATGGTCGATGGGGGCTGCTGCGGCTGCAGTGGTGGTGGCAGGGCGCCCGGCATGGCTGCCAACCCGCACCGCCCCGGCGTTCGTGACCCTGACACCCCGATGTGCACAAATACACTGCAGACTTCAATCTGGACTTTTACACCGAGGTCCAGGACCTGGGCTATCTGGTGGCGGCCATGGGCGGCAAGCCCTTTTCAAACAAGTTCAAGTGAGTTGCAGCTGCCGTCGTCGCTACAAGACAAATCTGCGCTCCGAAAGGCTCACGCATCTACGAAGCACCACGTGGAAAGGGTGTTGCACTACAATAATCATGTTCAAGTTTAACTCTCGCAGGAAGCTGAGCCTGGGGCTGTGTGAGGTGGTGGAGGAGTACGGTCTGGTCAGCTTCGTGCCGCTCGCCATTCAGGTGAGGAAGGGTGTCTGAAGGGGGGAGTGCAGGTGAGTCAGGGCAGGGCGGCACAAACCCATCTGCGCCGAACACGCTGTGCCGTACAGGAGCGCGAGAGTTTGGCAAAGCTGGTGATCGCGGCGGACAAGGCCAACGGCTACTGCTTCGCCACGCTGCGTGGGCACTCGCCGTACCCGCCCGAGATCCTGTACGGCAGCGCGACGTCGGCGCTGGGGGACAAGGACATCTGGCTCAGCTTGCAGGTGGGTGCCGGACTTTGTGTGTGTGTGTGTGTGTGTGTGTGTGTGTGTGTGTGTGTGTGTGTGAATGTGTGTGTGTGTGTGCGTGTGTGCGTGTGTACTTTGGGGCACAAGCGAAGAAGCACGCAGGACTACGTGAGTGTGTGTATGTGGCGTGCCGGCAGGGAGAGTGTTGGGCATGGGCGCGTGTGTGTGGCGGGGAAGCTGCTGCCTCCATGATTGCAGCTCTATGCTGGCGCGTGTGTAAGGGGGGGGGGGGGCTTGGACCGGTGAGTAGGTATGCAGGGGCGGCATGGGCACGCCACCTGACGCCTAGCGCCTAGCACCAAGCGCCAATGGCAGTTGCGGCTTGGAATTTTGCACTTAGCCCACGTCCGCCACACCCGCTAACCCCTGCCTGCTGCCTGCTGCCCCGGGGGCTTAACTACACAGGAGAAGTACGTCGATGGAGAGGTGCAGGAGCGGGCGGAGGCGGGCGAGCGCGAGGGCAAGGGCGAGGGCAAGGACGAGGAGAGTGCCGGGAGGGGCGGCAGGGCGGTGTCGGAGGCGAGCAAAGCCCCCAGCTCCACATTTGGGAAACGGGCGGAAGCGCAGAAGGTGTCGGGGCAAGGCGAGGCGCCAGGGCAAGGCGGTTCTCAGTGAGAGGTATGCTGGATGCCGTGTGGAGAGGGCGAAGATGCGCACGCACGGAAGGATGGGGGCGCCAGGAGGAGTGGCGCTGCGACAAAGTGATACAGGAACAGCATGTCGGTTGCTGGACTTCAGCGCATTGATGGCCGACTGCGAGCCAGTTATTGGCATGCCCTGTGTCTACTCCGCGCATCGTCTGTGTCTTCTCGACGCATGTTACTAGAGCTGAACGCAGCTTGCGATGGATTGGGTAGCAGGTTGCACAGGGAGGCGGCGTGGCGGCAACAGCCGGGGCCGGGCGTTGTGGACATGATGAGGAGTGTGGCGGATGCGAGCTGCAAAAGGCTATGCACGGTGCATGGAAGCTGCTGTAAGCGGACACAGCCGGGGTCCCGGAGTCAGTGACTTCCCTTTTACACGGCCGAAGTTGCTCTGTGCTTCTCGACAGCTCCCCTGCAGGCCCAGAGTCAGCCGACAATCACCCCCGTGCTCACACGCGCTCGCGACACTGCGCCTTCGATGCGCCACCCTCCTCCGTCGGCCACCCCCATTTCATACTTGTGATTTAGTCACTCCGTCCTCCACATGAACGGCCACCCACCCCACCTCCAAAAGCCACGCCCTACCTCCACGGGTTGACCTGCTCCCCACTCCCCACTCCCCAGGCCCCCGGGCCCCCATGCCTCATGCCGACGACGGCGCCACCCGGAGCGCCCCTGTGCTGGGATCTATGAGGTAGGAGCCGCTGAAGCCGCCGCCACCGCCCTCGCCGAGGCTGTCCCTGCCGGGGCCGCCGCCGCCGCTGCTGCTGGCGGTGGCGCTGCTGGTGAGGTGCTGCAGCCGGGCCTGGTACAGGTTGCACAGGGCGATGGAGACCGCGTGCGACAGCGACAGCGACTCCTGCACAGGTCCCAAGCGATACGGTGCGGTGCGATGTGGGTAAGGCGTGGTGTTGGACACGGAGGCAAGGGGTCAGTGGCCTCGCAGAAGGCGCATGGAGGCATACGTAATGATACGTTCACAGATATGGCGGCCCTGCTGACCAGGCTGTGGGGTGGCATTGGATGTGCAGGCGCACAGGTGCACCTACGGTACGCATGCCCCCATTGCGCACGTGAACACCTGTATGTCCCGCATGCGTACAATATACACACACGCGTCCCACTTCCTGCTCGCACGCACGCTCTGACGTACCTGCAGTCGCCCAATGGGCACGGAGCAGCACACCTCGCAGCTGTCCACCTCCTCGTCACTCATGCCGAGCTCCTCGCGACCAAACACCAGCGCTATCCTGGGCATGCGCGGCGCCGCGCCACCCGTGCTGCTGCTGCTGCTGCTGCTGCTGCTGCTGGCGTGTGCTTCCGTGCGTTCCAAAGACGCAGGAGAAGACGCCGGCCGCGACTCAGCCGAACCCGCCTCCTCATCGGCTTCCTCATCCCCGCTAGCAGGCCCAGAACTGGAGGCGGCAGATGCACTGCCGCCGCCCAGCCGAGCCTCCGCCGCCTCGGCCGCCGCCGCGGCGGCTGCCGTCCACGGAGAGGAGGGCGGCGGGGGCGGCGGCGGTGAGCGCAGCAGCGGCTGTGTGATGACGTTGGCGATGGCGGGGTGGCTGGTGAGGCCGTTGATGTCGACCTGTGTCGGGGGCCGCGAGCCAGCATGGGTCAAACCCTAATGGCAACGTGGCACTCAGGAGGCGTGGAAAGATGGAGCTGTGTATATTTGAGTGCACGGTCGTCACATCTCGTATACACTCATGTGCGCTGACGCAAAGCGACTCGTGGCAACCGTGAACACACTTCTTGTCAGCAGTACGGCCACAGTGAAACGTCGGCAGCAGTGCGACCATGCTTACTATAATTACACCATCAGCGACACTAGTCCCCAACCCCCCACTCACCTTGTACACGTGCGGCGAGCTGGATTGTGCCCACCGCGTGAAGGCCACACGCACCTGCAGGCGTGTCGTGTTGCAGAGCGCATGAAGGGTAAGCAAACATACTGTCGGTGTATGCGATGGGTGTGTGCGGTGCCGAGCGACCTGTCATGACAGAAGGACTACACCCCAAGGCACACCCAGCCGCACGCGCCGCTCACGTCGCAGTCGGACGTGGCCTCAGCAATAGAGTCGTAGTGGCCCGCACGGTAGAGGATGTACTGCGCCCCCTTGCTCGCGCTCTTGGCGTGCCTGCTGCAGGGAGAGGTTCGAGGCACGACACACATGGCGGATAGCGAGCCGCGCTTCACTGGGAGGCTGGAGCCAGCAGCCACCATGATGAGTCGGCGCCAAGCAACAAGGCCACACACCGTGCCGTTGTGCCAATTCGGCAGCCCCACGGGCCCGGCCCCACTGCCCCTGACTGCTCCGCTCCCTGCCGCCACAACCTCGGTCACCCTCCCGCTCCTGCGCCCTCACCGGGTGATGTACGACTCCTGCCGCGGCATCACGATGCGAAGGTCCTCACACTCGAAGCTGCCCAGAGCCCGAGCCACCGTGCCCACCTGCGCCCGTGAAGACGTGTGTTAAAGAGCACACGGAAAACATAGCACAAAGACAGTGTATGCGATGGGCAAAGCGATGTTTTACGGATGTTCCCTGAAATTACCTCGCATACCTGCTGCGGTGAGCCGCCGGTCTTACCAACCGGAAATCGCGCAACCCCCGCTACTCTAACCTCGAGGGGGGATTAGTGTCCACACGCTCTCAAGGGTGCAAACCCATGCATATGCTCACGGTACCGTGAGGCCCAGGCACTCCTACGATTCCTAGCTCCGCGTCGCTAGGAATCGTAGGAGTGAACACGTGTGTTAAAGAGCACAAGGAAGACGTGTGTGTGTGTGTGTGTGTGTGTGTGTGTGTGTGTGTGTGTGTGCGTGTGTGTGTGTGTTAGAAACGAAACGAATCGCCCGGTGTGTGTGTGTGTGTGTGTGTGTGTGTGTGTGTGTGTGTGTGTGTCTGTGTGTTTTGGAATCGCTGCAACCAGCTCGGCATTGCCGCTTCGACCATGCGCCTCAACGCTGATGGATAGACATTGCGATCACTGCCGGGGCACGGGTAACGCGCTGAGAGAGGCAGCCCAGCCGCCGTGTCTATCTTTGTTGCACGACGTCCAATCGCCCTTTCTTTGCGACGCCCTCACTTTTACAGTTTTACCCCATGCTTCTACGCCTTCGCCCATACAACATGCAGCCACCCCCAACTAACCCCCAGCCCCCACAGCCCCCACAGCCCCCGCAGCCCCCTCACCGTGACGGGCTTGCGCGGGCTCATGATGACCACCGTGACGCCGCTGAGCAGCGCCGGCGGGTCCAGCTGGGAGCCGTCCCAGGCCGTGTGGTCCCGGTTGCCGGTGATGGACCTGCGAGCAGCCGAGCGGCGGCGGAGGGCAGCGTGCCGCGATGTTGTTGTTACGACACGACGGTGCTTCATCGTCGTGAGGCTGGCGGTGGTTTGCAGGCGAGCAGCACGTGCAACAGGAGTGCATGTGTTGGCGGCGTACAGCAACCCCTATTCACCACTGCTGGCGTCATTTCCCACCACCCCTAGGTGCTGCGTGTGCCTTGCGCCCGTCGTTCATGCCACTTGCCTGACGCCCGCAGCCCACTTGGCACGCTCCTCGCTCTGGCGCTGTGCGTTGTACTGCTCCTCAGTGTACACACCGTACCTAGGCAGGCGACAGATGCCAAATTGCATGGGGCTAAGAAGGAGGCAGTGTGGCGGCGGCCTGGTGCCGTGTGAGGTGTGCCGAGTGCCTATGGGGGACACCACAGGGTTCAGCCCAGTGAGCTTACCACTTGGTCCGCGCCCGTGGGTCTGAATTGCAAACCAATGAGGTAAATTGGGACACATGGGCTGCGTGCGTCCGTCGCCAGCTGGGTGTGCGAGGGCATTCCTTGCGGCTTGCATGCGTCGTTGCCTCCGCTCGACTGCTTAAAACGTGCGCGCGCATTTTACAATGCTGAACTTAGCAGAGTGTTATACTCACAAGCGTTTCTGCCGCCGCTTTAATGCTTGTAAAACTGGAAATACACACAACACTTGGTCGCACCGCTCTAGCACTACGAAACGTGTGTCGCTCAAATGATTTTGCCACTGAACTTGTACATTTACATATTCTGCCAAATAGCGGAGTCGTGGCCAGCCGACCCATGCGGCGGCCCCCAAAACCGACATTGACACCCCCTGTCCGCCCCTGCAGCCGTCGGACTGCCCCTCCTCCGAGCGCACCTCAAGACGCCTGTCATGGAACATGGCAAGGGGCAGGAAAGCGTAGTCCCGATGTGTGTGGCTCCCACCCGTGCCCACATAAATGCGTAGCAAGAAGGGACAAGGCATTGGTGCGTCGTTCGCGCGCTGTTACTGTACCGACGGTAGCTGGCAGGTTGTGTCGATGTTTTGCTGACGCGCATTCCTCACGCTCCGGGCGCCCGGCCAAGGCGATAGCACCACACAGACTCAATGCGACGCCACACCGCGCGGATAGCATAGCCGATGCGCACCTGCAGGCAGTCGACCGGCGTCCACGGATGAGCTGTGTAGACGAGCACTAGCGTAATGCAACGGCGTGCAGCAAAACAATGGCCGGGCGACAGTGTGACAAGCAGGGGCAAGAACAAGGCGAAGCAAAGCAGAAGAGGGGCCCGAATGTGTACGACAATTGTGGCGGGCAGGCCGAATGCGGTGCAACACGCCAACAACACAACCGGAGGTGAGGAAGCGTTGCTGATGGTGAGGATAGGTGCTGCGACGTTCGGTAGGGGAGCTGTGGCCGCGCACTAGATGGGAGGAAGTTTCCGAGGTGTTGTTTCCGAGGCATTGTTTGTGGCTGATGTTTGTGGCTGATTAAGAAAGAAGCAGAGTTTCGGCTGTGAGCGGCTGGCGAGGAGAGGCGGGGGCTGTTGCGTTTTGGAAGGCGGGCGGAAGGCCGCACACGCCGGGAGTCGGGCAGGCTGTAGATTTCGCTGAAGCTGCGTTTGAGAAGGGAGCCGAAGGGACAGCTGGGGTGGGACAGTTGGTGTGGGACAGCTGGAAGGGACAACTGGAAGGGACTACTGGAAGGGACAGCTGGGAGGGACATCTGGGAGGGGACAGCGGATGTGGGACTGCTGGGGTGGGACAGCTGGGGAGAGGCACGGGACAGCTGGCATGGGACGCTGGGTGGCTGCAGAGGCTGGCAGCGCTGGGGCTGGCACCACCGTCAACGCCAGCAGCGAACGCTCCTTAGTGCTGCCCGCTGAACACGCCGCCGCCACAACCTCCGGGGTCTTATTATTATTGGGGTCTTGCGCCACCCCCCGTCGCCACACCTGCCAGAACAGCAGCGGCGGCAGGCGTCCGGTGGCCGGGTCCGTCACCAGCGCCCGGACTCCCGCAGCGGCGTGCTCCCGTATCGCCCGAACCCGCCGCTCCGCCATGCCCGCCTCAAGCCGCCGAGCCGCAGCCGCCCGCTGCTCCCGCTTCGCTGCCCACACCGCCTGCAGCTGCTGCTCCTGCAGGCTGCCCAGCCCGTCCACCCCGTGGGCGGCCGCCAGCTGTGCGAGAGCGTCCGCGTCCTGGTAGCGAAGGAAGTGGCTCGACCCCCACCGGATCACGTCCCCGGAGGTGGACAGAGGCCGTGTGCCGTGCACGATGGTGTTGGCCGCGAACACCACCACCGTGAAGTCCAGCGGCTGGAAGCACAGGCCCAGAGACGGCAGCACGAACTCGCCGCCGGACACGACGCCACCGTGCCGGTGGAACCACAGGATGATGGTCCAGACGCCTGCATTGGGGCACCCGGGGTCAGCTGCGCAACCGGCCCCGTTCCGTCCGCGACTTCCTGCCCCCAAGCCTCCTCGCGCGCCGCTCCTGGCCCGGCGGAGCCCCTCCTCCCCACACCGCTACCCCACGCATGGCCGCCAAAAGCTCACCATCCTCTGTGTCCAGGTGCAGGCGCACGCCCTGGTTCTCGGTCAGCGATATGATGTTGGTCACGGTCGCGCCCAGCATGAAGGGCGCGCCCTCCGGGGTCACGATGGCCTCCCTGCGCGCGGCAGTACAACGCCCACATATATGAGCATGACTCGAACACGGCCGGCCTGCTCGGGGTCTCCATCGCCGCGCCATGCTGCACGCACGCGCCCTGCACACTGCGTCCCCGTGCTTGCATCACATCTTATTTATTCATTATGATTGCCGTATTAACCCGAACTGCTTCCTGCCTCGTTATTGCCGCACACGGCCTCACCGGTACGCCTCCATGAACGGCAGCCGCCGCCGCACCACCTGCCACACGGTCTCCGCCAGCTCCTGCAGGCATACATCGTTGGCGGCACCGAACACCTTGCTCTCCACCCGCGCCCGGTGGGCCACGGCGTACCTGCCACGTGCGCATGTTGGGGCAGGGGGGGGAGGGGGGAGCGGCGGGCACAGCACGTCAGCGACATGGATGCAGGCGCCGCCGCCCGCCGCGCCGCCGCCGGGCGCCCCGTGGCACAGGCGTGCCCGGCGGCTGGCAGGCCACACCGCCGCTCGCAGACGCAAGCCATGCGGGGCAGCCCGCTGCGACGGACCGGCGCCAACCGTGGGGTGCGTCCGCCCAATGCCGGCCGGGGCCCACCCCACACCCGCGCACCCCTTCGATGTCGCCTTGCCGTCGTTCTGGATCAGGGCATTCCCCATCATGTGGACCTTGTGGTCGCCGCCAAAGCGGCTCACTGTCGAGTACTGCTTCTTGGACACCAGGTGGTCGTACGCTGAGCAGATCCGGGCGGTCTCCTCGCCCAGCGGCACCTGCACGCGCGCACGGGGCGTGCCGTGACATGTCCAACCCTTGCCCTCCTGGTCTACATAACACACCATGCCGCGCGCTCCATGCTAACCCCCTCACCGCCGCGGGCTTTAACGCAACTGCGACCACCCCCTCACCTGAAACACCGACGCCAAACACGCGGTCGCCTTGCCGTGCAGGCCGGCCCAGGAGGGACGGAACGCCTTGCTGCCAGCTGCGGGCCCCCCAAAGCCGCTCGCCGGCTCGCCAGCCGCCGTCACATCCTGGGTCGCGTACACCACCACGTCCCTGCCCGTCACATCGTGAAGCCCGTCGCACATGGCGCGCAGCTGCGGGCCCCACGACACCCCGTCGGCGAGCTGGGCGGCCTCCGCGGCCTCGTTCAGCCGCCCCACCGCCGCGCAGTCCGCAAGCAGTGTCACGTGCCGCCCGGCCTCCATCGCCACCCCCATTCCCAGAGACAGGTCAGCATCCAGCTGGGGGCTCGCCACCACAGACACATGCTGCGGCAGAGGGTTGTTGGGAGTGGACGACGGCGCTGCCACGGCTCGCGCCACGGTCGTGGGGCCGTGGTCCGTGTACTCCACCGCCTGGACGCGCACGCTCGGATCCACGGGAAACAGCCTGCACACGGGCCACACAATCCACCTGCTCCTGATCATTTACAGCCATCCCCAGCGACCAACACCGTGTTCACAACCGGCGGGAGGAACCTGCGGATGCCACGCTTGCCACAACAGGTAACGACTCACCCGCACCTCCGCTCCCCGCCGCTTCCGCGCTCCGCCAGCGACACCGCCGCGCGAGCTTTCGTCTCCCGGTCCGCGACGGCCTTGCGACGGCATCTGCATACGCGGCCACAATGCCACACCCTCAGCCGACTGACAGCTGCTGCAATTCAGGGATTCACACATCGGGCGAAGCTCACGTTGACCACTGCTCCGGAACACGGGCGCTCCTGGCGGACGCAAACGCTGCGGCAATTGAAGCCACCTGGCGTTCCACCGCCTGCGGATCCGTGCCGACGCTCTTCGCGACCTCGCGCTTCGTTCCTTGACTGCCCTCCTCGCGCATTTTTTAAAAATTCCTTCAGCTGCCCCCGCTACTTCTGTTCATACATTAACTCGGTGTTGCATTGCTCTTCCGCGTTCATTATTTATTACATGGCGTGTCGGGTGCGGCGTGCTCGCGATGGAATCTCCTGCCTGGATCCATGGTCAGCCCCGGCCTGCGCGCGCATTTTACAATGCTGAACTTAGCAGAGTGTTATACTCACAAGCGTTTCTGCCGCCGCTTTAATGCTTGTAAAACTGGAAATACACACAACACTTGGTCGCACCGCTCTAGCACTACGAAACGTGTGTCGCTCAAATGATTTTGCCACTGAACTTGTACATTTACATATTCTGCCAAATAGCGGAGTCGTGGCCAGCCGACCCATGCGGCGGCCCCCAAAACCGACATTGACACCCCCTGTCCGCCCCTGCAGCCGTCGGACTGCCCCTCCTCCGAGCGCACCTCAAGACGCCTGTCAGCAAGTATGTGTACACCACAGACGCCTCCGTGCATACTGTACATCCGGCCGCCAACTGCACTGGGCAGGTAGACGCACTCGGTAAAGCCTCAACCACTCACCGCCGCCGTGCTTGCTTTTGCGCAACGCCAGTCCTGCCTCAACCTCGCGCATTGGCTCGCCGGAGTCTACGGCCTATCTAGCCTACCAAGGAAATAGCGACTGCCCACACAATACACAGGTACACCTCTAGCAGTTCATTCCACGACCGATATGAAGATGGTCACGCGCACGCGCAGGTGGTGAATGGCAGCGGACACCCATGCGGTCATGCCGCACTGCTCCCGCCGCTGCTGCCGCTCCAGCGGTTGCAAGCTGCAAGCCCCACAGGACGTCACGGCGCCAAGCACGCGTTGCGCCCAGACACAATGGCCTCAATGTGCCCCATGCCTGTCCGCCCAAGCCCAACACCGCCCCGCGGCTCACACACGCACCCCGCAGCCACTCGCGCCTCCTGCAACCGCGCCTCCCTCCGGCTCCAGCTCCAGCCTCCACTCCAGGTTGCCGCGTCCTCCTCCCCTCCGCACCCCCCTCCGCTGCCCTCGCCTCCTCCTCCGCGCCCCCTCAGTTCCCCTCCATGAGGTGCTCCACCAGCGCCAGGGCGCTATCCAGCGCGCTGCCCGACTCGAAGTCCTTGAAGGCCAGCCACTGCCCGCTGCCCAGCTCCATCTTGAGCAGGTCAGACAGGTCGCCTGCTTGGGGAGGGGGTTGGCGGGTGGCGGGGCGGCACAGGGTGAAGAGGGGAGGTGGGGGAGTGAGAAGCCGGCAA
Source organism: Chlamydomonas reinhardtii (assembly GCF_000002595.2). NCBI lineage: Eukaryota > Viridiplantae > Chlorophyta > Chlorophyceae > Chlamydomonadales > Chlamydomonadaceae > Chlamydomonas > Chlamydomonas reinhardtii. The sequence continues at coordinate 1,092,117 of NC_057005.1, read as the reverse complement.
TCACTGAAGTGAGGAAGACCCTTTCGTCATGAGCGTCCATGCCAACTCCCTCTGCCACTCCCACCCCGCAGCCCGCCCCGCCCCGCGCCCCCCCCGCCCCCCCCCGCCCGGCCCCCGCTCCTGCCGACCCACCCTTGCGCGCTGGCCGCTGGCGGGTGGCCTTGACCACTGCGCTATGCGGCACCTTGAAGGGCAGCTTGCGGCCGCGCTCCTCCACACTGAAGCAGGTGTGTCGGTCCGTCACGTACAGGGTGCCCTGGAAGGCCATCTGTGCAGGGAGGGCGGGCGGGTGGAATGGCGGGCGGGCAGGTGCCAGGGGGGAGCACGCACGAGGCGGCTGGGTCAGAGGAGTCAACGGGTGGCAGGGCGGGTGAGGGGGTGAGAGGCGGCGACCGCCAACCACGATGCCCCCATGGCCCTCGTAATCCTTTAGCCCTGGGACTTGACTGGCGTGACCTTTCGCCCACTGGTGTCAGCAGTCGCCGGCGCCTCACTGCAGTCGCTGTGTCGCTTAAGCCCCACGCACCCCTGCCCTCAAGCTCTGCGCGCCTCCGTCCCCGAGCACACCTCTAAGCCCCCCCCCTGGCCAGGAGGCGCGCGCCCCCACCCACCCACGCGCCCCCCGCCCCACCCACGCACCTGGATGGCGGGCGTGTGGCTGTTGTGGCTGCAGGCGTACGTCTGCAGCAGCTTGCACTTGAAGTGCTCCACCAGGTTCTCCTCTGCGCTCAGCCCGAACAGCTGCTGCAGCTCACCGCTGGCCTGCAGGCACCGCCACAGGGGCGCGCGTGTGTGTGTGAGAGAATGTGTGTGTGCGTGTGAGAGAGAGAGAGTGTGTGCGTGTGTGTTGGAGAGCACAAGGGAATAAACGCGCATGACTGTGTATGCGATGCGGCGCGACGCTCGCCAGATGTGACGCCTCCCAGCCCGGCTCACCCAACCACCGCCCGTGCGCTTTGCTGCCCCGTCGCGACCCCTCGCTGAATCAGGTGGGCCCAACCCCCTTGGCTTCACATTAGTGCTTTGGGTTTGGTTCCGAGCTCCAACTACCGGTGCCTCCGGCCCACCGCTGCGGACACCCGCGGACCCGCCCACTTTGCACCTCATCCCTGCACCCTTTCCGAGCCGCCCCAGCCTCCGCCTCCGCCCCCGCCCCCGCCCCCGCCCCCGCCACCCCGCACCTTGTTGGAGCTGGCCACGCGCTCCGCCGTCTCGTCCCGCACCGGCTGCGGCGCCGGATCCAGAGAGCCCCACCTGCAGGCGGCGTGGCGTGGCGTCGCATGGCACGTTGCGACATGTCAGCAGCCTAGCCAGGACACGTGCACCCCAGTTTCCGGCGGGGGGCGACACGGAGAGTGCGCTGAACGCAGTGCGGATCTGGAAACCATCCCCCGCTTCCCGTCCCCTGGCGTCGTCGCGCAGTGCGCCTCCCCCACTGACCAGCTCGTGAGCCCGCCTGCAAGCTTGGAGAGCGAGGCCCCCGCGGCGGCGGTCTCGGTGCTGCCGAAAGCCGAGCGCAGGCCAGCGGTTAGCTGTGGCAACAAGCGTTGTACAGGCGTGTATGTGGCGGGCAAAGTAGGTCAGCACGCAGTTCGACTGTTGGCGCCGAAGAGGGGTTGTAACGAAAGGGAAACAATTTTGAAGGCTTGTAGCGTCCTGTCCATAGGAGCCTCCACATCGAACGACTAGAAGAGCTCACCTTGCTGGACATGTCCTTTGCGGCTTGGGCGACCTGAACAGGCCGAAGGGCGCGAGGAAGGGCACGCGGTGTCAACACGCCTGGACTGCAACACCCACAGCTGGCCGCTGCCGAAGTAGCGGCTCCGCCTTGTGCACAGCCCCTGGCCTTGAATTGTTAGGATATGCATCCAGCCCCTTATGTCGCGCAGTCTCCCATGGCTGTATGCATACCTTCGCGGCTTGCGCTTCCAAATTCTTGAAGTCCAGGTCCCCGCCCCCGCCACTGCTCGATGCGGCAGCAGGCTCAGACGTGGCAACCGGCTCTGACAACGATAACGATGCCACCGCAGCAGCTTCTCCCTCAGCGTCGTGCGAGCTTGCCAAAGCATCCTGCGCGGGCTTGGCTGGAGGAGGCACCTCCTCGCTGGTTGCATCCTCCTTATCCGCTGCCTTTGTCGCCTCGTGCTGAGCGGCCTCTGGCGCCTTGCTCTCTGGCTTGCTGTCGCTCTCGCTGGGCTTGCTGTCATCGCCTGCAGCGTCGTCCTCCTGCTGCTGCTCCTCCTCTTCCTCTCCCTCCTCGTACTCCACCTCCTCCTCCACTTCCTCGTACTCCACCTCCTCCTCGCCAAGGCCGGAGGCTTCGCCAGCAGACTCGGGCTCTGTTCCGGCCATGTTTTCTACTTCTGAGTTTATGTTTACAAACGAGCTGCCGTCACCGCTACTTTCTGCCTGCATCAGAAAAATATAAATGAGAGCTCGCGAGCGCGGAGAACGGGTGAGGACTCCGCAGGCAGCAACTGGCAAGGGCCCGCTCGATTGCTTGCGCCTGGCGGTCGCGCAGCTAATTAGGTTCGCAAATTGTAGGGTATGTCAGGCCTGCGTGGAGCGGGGCTCGTTCGACGCAAATCCGCGGCAAAGCGCTTCAGCTGCCCGGCCTCCTGCCCTACCTACAGTCGGCTACCTCAACTAAGCGTGCGTGGCCTATGTAATACAGCAATGTTCTATTGTTTGCGGGGGATTCGGTCCTGAAACGGGACTCGGCGTCGTGGGATGTTGCGCATGCCCTGCAAGCTGGCGTGGCTCCTTGCCGCTCGCTGCCGGCACGCATGTTGGGCCCACAGCCGTTGACATACTGCGTTCCGTTTCATGACTAGCACACCACCAACATGGTCCACTTTGACAATACGAGGATACTTGAGGTCTGGTCTTACAGCCCACCCTCGCCGGGGCCCTGTCACTGTCCAGCCAACCCGGGAGAAGGGCCCGCCCGACTTTAATTGTTGGATTATGTTGTCGTCGACAACATAAGGCCTGGTATTACAAAAGACAGTGTGAACGCGCACCACAGGTGCGTGACCTCCCCCCTCGCGGCGTGTTGTTGTTGTTACAGGCCCTCCACACGGCCACCCGCCACGCCGCACCTTTCAGTTAGTCATGAGACCGCGGGACCACCGTCTACCTACAGGAGGCACAAGGCACTTCTGCCCGCGTGAGCTCGCTGCGCAAATACCCACAGTGACACTACCTGACTCCAAGCAGCTCTCGCCATCTGGGCGGGCTGCTCACAGGCACTTCACAAATCAAGTAGCTGCAGCTAGCACTGAAATGGCGTTTCACGATACCCCACGCAAACACACGAAAGCAAAAACGACAACACCTCCGGGCAAAAGCCGGGTGGTTCATGAATAACTACGGCATATGCATTGTCACATACATCCACCGTGCGCGCATGTGGCCCTGTCCACACGCTGAGGATCACATGACACTGTGAGGCGAGTGGGGTTGCACTCCCCGGCGGCTCACAGGCTGACACAAACATCCGCTATGCCGCACGCCTCCCAAGCAACGCCAGTGCACCCAGCCACGTCGCACGCCAGAGGCGTACCCCGAGCTGTGACGCTACAAGAACCCCCCTTGACCAAACACACGAGTGAGTCCGTAGTATACTGTATAATCACCGCACACACATCCTCAACATACAACTTTGTAGACACGCATACCCGGCCATGCGTGCTACGCAACAAGCAAGCCAGTCCGTTGTTGAAGGGATCTCGCAACCGCGAGACGCGGCTGCCATCCGCCCTCACCGCCTGGGAGGCGGGGCGCTTACAGGCCCCAGCCCAGCACGGCCAGGGCCGCGACCAGGAGGGCGACCAGCAGAAGGGGCTGGGCGGCGGCGCGGGACGCGGCGCCGCCCGCCCCGTTTGGGGCGTTGTTGCTGGGGCTGGCGGAGCAGCTCGGGGCGCACGGCTGGCTGTCAGTGGCGGCAGTCAGGCGGCCCTGGCAGTCCCTGTGAACAGGAATCAGGGATGGATCGACGGCAGAGGAGTTGTTAAGGGCGGCTATGCAGTGGAGCACAAGAGGCCAGGGATACATCACAGCACCTGCTTTAGTTTGCCCGCTAAAGAAGAGCCCACAACAGCAGCGCGCACACACAGCGCCTATCTCGCCAACTTACAGGTAGACGGCGGGGCAGACGGGCGAGGCGGGTGCGCCGCAGGTGGCCTGCGCGGCCGGGCACTGCGCGGCGGACGACAGCACCACGCGGCCGGGGTTGGAGGCGAACATGTTGCGGACCAGCTTGGCGGGCACGGTGTCGCCAATGGACAGCAGGGCGTTGGGCAGGAAGGCCGACACCAGGTCGTGCAGGACCTGTGGGCGTGTGTGCGATTGGGGTGGGGTAGGGTGAGGGGGCGGGAGGGGAGCAGGCGGGCGGCAGGCAGCATGTGGGGGCGAGACAAGGGTTGCCGGTGCCGGTTGCAACCTAGCCTCACAGCACAATCTAACAGCCGCAATCTGCCCACGTCGTCGACGCGCGTGGGACCCACAATGTCGGGGCGCGCGACGGCCTCCTCAAACCAGGCGGTGGTGCCGCCGGGGTTGGCGCTGCCGTCCAGGCGCAGCAGGCGCTGGTTGGCCAGGAACTTGAGATCGGTCAGGGCGGCGGCGTCGGTCAGGCCGTACAGGGCGCGGAAGTCGTCCAGCGTGATCTGCGTGGGGTTCTTGCCGTCTGCGAGGACACGGCGCAAGCACGGAAAAAGTAGTAAGGCAAGGCTGCGCAGAAACTGTAAGCATTGGGCGAGGAGGCACCCATGGCTATGCCTATGGCAACGGCCCGTGTGTCATACCCTGGACGCATCGACACCCAAAAACGCCCCGTGCCTAGCCGCGTGTACCAGCATGTCACCCTCTCAAACACGCGCTGCACGCCACACGCACCACACGCCCGCGCCCACGCACCGTAGAAGGACTCGTCAATGACCACATCCACGCTGGCCAGGATGGTGCGCAGCACCGGCAGCGTGTTGGGCAGGTCGGTGAACACCAGCTGGCTGCCCGACACGGTGATGGTGTTGTTGTTGCCGTACTGCGCGTTCAGCGCGGCCAGGTCGTGCAGGCGGCCGCCGGCGTCCTGCGGGGGCAACAGCCGTCAAGAGGGATTTTGCGTAGTTTGGGATGTCCCGTCGCCGACAAAATCATCAAAATCGAGAGACAGGGGACAATGAGTGGGAAGCACTCGCGCGACAGTTATGATTCGAATATCGCTCAGGGATGTCGCACGTTTGCGTACCTGCACGTACTGCCGGCGGTAGGCGTTGAAGTACAGCACCACCTGCTCGGGCGCCTTGTAGGTGGCGCTGTCGTACTTGGGCTGGTAGTAGATCCAAGCAACCAGCGGGCTGACGGCTGCGGGATTTATTAGGAAGTGGCGCACAGCACGCAGAGATCGTGAAGCGAATGCGGGTGTCGACAGCATCGGCAACCATCGCGCACCCCAGGCACGTGACCTAGCAACCTAATGCCGGTCGTACCTGCTTTGACTTCACGCCGCACCGGCTCTGCCCCGTCCTGCTTCCCTTTCCCACGCCCTCGGCTCACCAGAGTTCTTGGACAGGTAGGTGGCAGCCAGCTGCTTGTTGGCGTTGTAGGCCGACACGATAGCGTTGAAGGCGGTGTTGGCGGCGGCCTCGCGGTTGAAGAAGGTGGCCACGTACTTGATGTACTCGGCGCGGTTTAGCGGGCCCGGGTCAGCGGTGGCGCTGCAGGCGGAGGAGATTGTTGGAAGGAGCGGTGGCGGTTGGGTTAGGCCAGCGCATGAGCGGCGTGTTCAGGAGCGGCGTGTTCAGGAACAGAAGCAGCGGGAGGTGAGCGAGGTGTGCGGGTGTACGCAGCTTGCAATTTGTACGCGGGCGGGTTCAATGCGGATGCAACTCCACATGCAAGCAAGTTGCTAAGCAGTAGAAACGGCGTCAGCACAGGCATCGGGAGGTGGAGCTTACGTGAAGGTGATCGCCTGGGGATCGCTGGGCTTGACGCTGAAGCCCACGAACTTGCCGTCAATCTTGTCGGCAACCGCGTTGTCAGAGGTGCGGTTGCAGCCTGAGATGACGAAACGGCAACAACACGGCATTGCATTAATGCCCCGGGTGAGTCTAAGCAAAGCATAAGGTTTAGCTTTGCGGGTGTGCCTGCAACGCCTGTCGGTTTGCAACGCCTGAATTGTGCAAGGCACGCACATCTTCCACCCACATGCCCGCCTTCCAACCTCGTCTTTGCGCCCCTACCCTGAGTCTATGTATGACTAACTATCGCCAACCCCTCTCTCAGGCGCCCCGCAACGCCCTGGCAGCGACACGCTATCCCCCACTATCCCCCGCCCCCGCGGCCCCCCGCGCCCGCCACTCACTGCCGCCCGCCAGCGCCTGCATGCAAGGCTCCACGGCGTAAGGGGTGACGTACGCCACGCGGTCCAGCACGTTGAGGATTTTCTGCAGGTGGCACAAACACAAAGAAAGAACCCATCGGGCGAAGTGTGGCGGCGAGCCGGCTTACAGTAACAGTTACCGGCATGGCAGTGCTGTGCTGTGAGGTGGGACCCACAACGCATGTGCACCGCACAGGCACGATGGACCGTGTTCCCAAGCAAGCAGACGGAGGACAACGCTGCACCCCTGCGCACCATGAAGTTGAGCACGGTGGTGTCCTGCACGGACACGGCCGTCAGCGGCACCGCCAGCACCTTGGTGGCGGCAGGCAGGCCGTAGTCAGCGGGGTTGGGGGCGGCCGTGCCGCACTGGTACAGCACGTACGTCTCCTTGGCGAAGGTGTACAGGTTGGTCACCACCTGTGAGTGATGGGGCGCGTGATGGGGGTTGGATGTGGGTCGGGTCTTGGACGAGTCAAGCAAGGAGGCAAGGAGACTGCGCATGGTGGATATGCAAAGCAGCAACGAGCAGTGCAGGATGCCCGGGGGCAAAGCGGGTTGGGCAGGGCTTCCAGCGTCACGAGCTGGCACTGCATGAGGCGGTACGCCTGGCTCCGCCGTGTTCGCGGCTACCATGTCAGCCGGATTTGTGAATGGTAGCCGGCCACATCGCTCGTAAGCTCCAAAACCCAGTCTGAATACGCGCACGCAGACGCACGTTCCCCGTACAAACCCCATATGTCGGACATGTATCGAGCCTTTTTGCTGTCGAAGCAAACACCGAATCGCGCCAGAAGCGCGCATGCTGTGACAGCGCCCAACTAAAACCCAAACCAGGTCGCGCCGCCCCCGGTCCGCACCGCATCGTCGATAGTGCGATAGCGCCCGAGATGCACACATCCATCAACGGTGCCCACCTAAAAATCAGCGGTGCCCCTAGGATTCGTGCGGCCGGCTCCTTTTGTCGTACCATGCAGTGCGCCCTCCCCCTCCCTGTGGCCATCTTACAGCTACCCTCCTTGCGGTGAAGCTTGTGACAGCGCAGCTTCACTGCAGGTATGAACAGTCCTTACGCTCACACCCTTCCCAGTACCGAAACCCCCCGGCCTTGTCCATGTTCGAATAGCCCCTTTTCAATTGACGCATGACGCCTTCGGCATTCTGAAATTTTCACCTTGAAGGTGCTGTAGTAGGAGACCTCGAAGTTCTGAGCCACCGAAACCTGCATAACCATTTCGGCGGCGGTCAATACGCGATGATGGTGCCGTGGGCTTCATGACACTTCCATTTTGTGGGCATGCATTGTTTGGCTTAAGCTGCTCGCGAAGGGCTCACCGTGGTGCGGTCCTGGAGGAACTGCACGGAGCTCGACGAAATTTGGCGCGTCGTGGGGAAGACATTCACGCCGGTGACCTTCAGAAGATCAACGTTCACGCAGTCCGCAGAGTTGCGGAGGGGCGCCGCGCTTGCGACCGCGAGGCACGCAGCGCACAAGGCGGCAAAGAGGCCGCGAGACGCCATCACAATGTATGTGTAGCGCAACCTTGCTAAAATGTAAAATATAAGCTTTCTGACCTCGCAGAGGAGGGAAAACTAGCAGGGCACCGCGCTGCCGTCCGGCAATGGGACACGAAAATTACGCTTAATGATTCCGATATTGCAACGCACGTGAAGCGCCCGCCCAATGATTACTAGGTTTGTATATCCATAACCCATATAAGGCAACCAGCATGCGCGCGATTGGACGGCAGAAGGGTGCGGGCGTTTTCACATGCCACAGGCAAGTCCGTGCGCAGGCCCCCCCTCGCCCCGGTCACCCATTTAATGGCCGCTACAAATACGTTGAAGAGCCTGCCTCGTGGTGGCGAGCGCCCCGAGCGCCCCGAGCGCACGCAGGCGGTGGCCGCTGCGAGGAGCACGGGGTCTCGCCACTACCGCAACCCAGTCCGCCCGAACCTATGGCGGTCCTGGCGCTAGATGTGGAGTTCACGCACCTGGAGCCTGTGGGCAACACCTCAGGCGAGGGGCAGCAGAGGTCCGACAAAAGGCGGCAGGCTCCAAGCATCAGCGTTGCGACCTGGGTTGCGGTCGTGGGCCGGTTCGGCACCGCGCCGCCGGCTCTCAAGTCGTACATCAGCCTGCCGCCGGAGCTGAAGACCCAACCTTGCGATTGCGTGGCTGACAAGGAGAACGAGGTCTCGGGGGAGGCCTTGGGGAAAAAATGGTACAGGGTTGTAGGGGGTGTGAGAGAAGCCGCTCTGTGCAACGCTCCCTGCCTTGCAGAGGTACAGCAGCAGCTGCTGGCGCTGTTGCGGGAGGGCCGCTGCAAGGTGCTGGTGGGTCACGGCATCAGTAAAGACCTTCAGTCGCTCGGCATTGATGAGGAAGCCGACCTGCGGGCGCATGGCGTGAAGACATTTGACACAATGTCGTTTCCCAAGTTTCAGGGCCGCGGCGGGATGTCCAAGGCGTTGGCGGTGTTGGCAAGGGAGTTTCTGGGCGGGCGGCAGATTCAGACGCGTCGGGGCGCACATGACCCTGAGGAGGATGCACGTGCTGCCATGGACTTGTACGTCAGGCACGTGGACTATGACTGCATGGTGGAGTACGAGACACAGCGACTGCTGAGTCAAGCTGCGGCTGCAGCGGGAGCACGGCACGCAGTCGTGGCGAATGGCTGTGATGGTGGCAATGACGGTGGTGCGGAGGTGGAGGAGGGTATTGAGAGATAGAGAAACATGAGTAGGAGGCGTCTTTGTTTCGATAATGTCTGAGGCTTTGGTGGGGAATCAGCGCTTAGCACATTCTATGCGGGATTGGTGGGGAAAGGCGTCGCGCGCTGTGCGAGATTGTTGGCGTCGCCACGAGTCAGGGATTGTGTTGAGTGCCAGTCCTTGTTCAGGTCGGCCTTCTTGGAGGGGATGTAGGTGATGGGCTGGGTGCCGGCTGGCGCTGGGGCGTCTGCCGCACCCGCATGCTGGAGGTCAGGGGTGGCCAGCACGCTCGACTTGGCCGCGTGCGTGGCGCAGCCACACACCGGAGTGACCGGACATGTACCAGCACTCGCTCATGCGTGCTCTCCTCTGTAAAGGGGTACCCTGTGTTCAACCCGTACAACGTTGGGCACATTGGCGCAAGCCAAGCAGGGCTTGCATCTTCCGGGGTTAGGCCGCCGCCGCTGGCACGAGAAGGGCCCTAACCACGTTCTCGCCCACGGCATCCAGGCGTCGCATTGAGTCTGTGTGGTGCTATCGCCTTGGCCGGGCGCCCGGAGCGTGAGGAATGCGCGTCAGCAAAACATCGCCACAACCTGCCAGCTACCGTCGGTACAGTAACAGCGCGCGAACGACGCACCAATGCCTTGTCCCTTCTTGCTACGCATTTATGTGGGCACGGGTGGGAGCCACACACATCGGGACTACGCTTTCCTGCCCCTTGCCATGTTCCATCACGAGCCCACGGCATCCAGGGCCACACAATGCTCACTTTTAGCGTTTGGGGGGCCTCCGCCCCGCCCCCCCCCGGGAAGGGGTAGTTTGCGAGATTCGGGGACCGTATGCAACCCCACGCGGCGAGAATGTGACACTGTGACCCTGGAAATGCCCAATCTCGCCCGAGGACCTGCATTGGGGCCCGTTTCTTGCCGCTCCGCCCTGGGGTTTGTCACCACCAGAGTGTCTAAGTCACTGGAGCGCAGGCAACGAGGCGACACACAGCGCTGGATGCCCTGCTTTCCTGTGCCTTCCATGCCCCAATTCGCGGCCATGCCACCTGCGCGCCTTGCTGCTCCCAGGCTCCCTATGCAAGTTCCTATGTGCACTGCAGTAAACCAGATGCAAACATATAAGAGCTGCACAAATGCAAGCCTGTGCGGGTCTCACTCAACCCTTACACTTGTAGCCGACATTGCCACTGGCCCTACTCTCCACATTCGCTAAGTAAGGGACCGCCGCGCAGCTAACGCGCCTCCGGATTGCCTTCTGTGCATACTGGGTTCCCGAACCTTGCGAATGCATGTCACCCGCTAGCCAGTAGGGCTATGACCGCCGATCAAACACAGTTACCAATGTCATGGATGCGCCCGATGGCCAGCTGCTGGCAGCGCTTGTTTCAGATTCCGCATGCAGCCATCTTGTACGCAGTGGCGCATACGCATGCCGGATTGCCATATCGCATACTACGCAGGTACCTCAAATAGCGATGCTCCGGGCTGTCAATGATTCCGGCACCCATCCACACTATCTCCCGCCACCTGCTCACCTCGTACCACTGCTTTCACGGTTGCTGCCGACAGCGGCCCCGCTCTCATACACCGGAATCACAGGCAGTGCCGATGGTTGCGTGCCGATGTCACTATGTGCGTGATCCAGGATCACTGTGATCAAACAAAAGGAATACCATGAAATATCCCATGCATTTCACGTCTTGCTAGTTTACACCTCATTCGTTTGGGAAACCGGTACTGCAAGGTCCCAGTCACCACACCATACTACCGTTCTAAACCCATGTTTGCTGCGATTTGTGCCGTCGGAGGGCGCACATAATCGGGGCGCACATCTGGCTATGCACACTCCGCATCTGGGGCTGACTTCCGCGCCGCCGATTCCGTGGACTCCACTTGTAGGGAGTGCATCTCCGTCGGGGGATACAAGGGGTTGGGCAGTCCAAGCAGCGGCCTGTGCGGGGCAAATGCAAATACACCAAGCACTGGTCAGCAACCCATTATCAACACACTGATATGAAGGTTCGCTCATGAGTGGCTACGGTGCCTGCCTTCTGCTTCTGCTCCTTGACCCGCACCCACTCCAGCGTCCAGCCCCAGCCACCCGGGAGCCTCACCCGGACCCCCGGCGGCTCGCCCACTCCCTTCCTGTTCCCGTCCACAGCCCCCTACTTAGTCATCCCCAGACATCGTCTTCCTCGCCCCCAGCCTCGACGCCCCCGTCGCCACCCAGCGACCCCGCGCCCACCCCAGCTCACATGGGCAGGCCGGTGCCGTTCTTCTCCAGCCGCTTGAGCGTGCGCTCCGCCTCGTGCGTGTCCCACACTGGTTTCAGCACCAGGAACCACTCCAGCGTCACCACCAGCGCCACCACCGCCAGCATGTGCGCCACCCGCAGGATCTCGAACCCCAGCCCGAAGGGCTCAAACAGCACCGTGCAGCCGCGGCACGCCAGGCTGACCACGATCCAGCTGACCGTGAGCGCCTGCAGCACGCGCACGCGCCGCGCCAGCGCCTTGTTGATGACGGACCCGATGATGCGCTGCGTCACCGCCAGGAAGCCCAGCAGGTAGACGCCGCAGAAGGCGGCGGAGATGAATGTGGACAGCAGTGGGAAGACGCAGAACGCGCAGTCCGACGGCGCCGCGACGGGGCTGTCCGGCAGCGGCGGCGCGCCGCCCGGCCCCGTCAGGCCGCAGTGTTGTGGCAGTTGGTCGTTGTAGGCGGAGAACAGGATGCCGAGCATGTGGTTGCCGTCGTAATCCAGCTCAAAGATGCGCGTGAAGAGCGCGGCCACCAGCTGCGCCGCCAGGCTGGGCAGCGAGAAGCCGGCGGCGAAGAGCACGATGTTGAAGTTGGGGTTCTTAGCCGAGTCGCGGCCCTGCACAGAGTAGAGGCAGGCGAAGAGCGCCAGCAGCAGGAACCCGGGCTCGAAGATGCCGTAGGTGGCGGCTATGTAGACGCGACACAGCGTGGTGGGGTGCAGCCCGCCATCCACGATTATGGAGGCTGGTCCCCACAGCAGCTGGAGGCGCAGGAGGTGTGAGGCAGCGTAGCCGACCGCCAGCACCTCTGTGAAGGCGCGCGCGCGCCAGAGGTAGTTGAACTCGCGCGCGACGGGCCGGCGCTTGGAGGAGGAGTAGCGGAAGGACAGGAACGCGCCCACGGTACTCACGAGCACCAGCACGCCCGCCACGCCAATGATCCCCCAGTCTATCCCATTCACAATGACTTGGTCTAGCTGCACCATGGCAGCTCCCGCGGTGAGCCGCGAGACGCCCCTTCCTGGGGGAGAGCGCAGCGCGTAAGGGTCTTCGCCAACACGACCGTGTTGCGCACCAGCACAGCTCACGCCGAGAAACCGAAGCGCGTCCTTTTTAACGTCATGGGGCGCCTCTCCAACGGCGCCCCTAGCTCGCCGCGACCGCTAGCTTGCGCTTGGCCGCTGCGAATAGAGCTGTCAAACGGGGCTGTCGCCAGTCGCCAGGAAGCTGCCCCAGACACGATTAGGTTTGTGTCCCAGGCGACGATACTGTTGAACTTAAAAGGGTTGCGAGGCAGTCCTGCTCTCCAGGGCCAGGGGGACAAGACTTTTGCCTTTGCTTCGCTTATCTGCGTGTTTCACAATGTGCTTAGAAATCGAGTATTAAACGCAGAGAAACACAGTAATCAGTATCTGGTATGCATGGCTTGGTAAATGAAGGGGAAGCAGTTGCATGGGCGCAGTTCCGGTTTCTCTTCCAGTTATCTTGCCTGCTCGCCAGTCCTATACGTCATTTGTTTGACATTCTATCAGGTGACACACGCACCGGGCCCAGCGCTTGTGAGTCGCGAACCTCCAATACCAAAAATGCAGCAGTCTGCGTCGTCGGTGTTTCGATTGGCCTTCGGGGCGTTGGCTCAGCGTCAACAGATGAGCCAGCAAGCCATTCGCCTTTTTGGAGCGGCGGCAGAGCCGCTGCGCAAGGCGGGGCCAGTCCCCGACGGGCACCTGAACTCGGACCTCTCCCCAACGGTGTGCCACATTGGCCTGGGCCGTCGCCGCGATCTGACCCTGCGTCAAGACCTGTGCCTCTGGCAGAACGACAAGAAGCTGTCGCTCACGGACGTCTTCAAGGTAGGTCGTCGACCTGCATGCGTGGCATGCGCACACGCACCGAACCCGCAGCACCAGTTCTTCGCGAGCGGAGCAGTGCTCATGTGCAAGAGCCGTTGTCTGCATCGCTACTGACTGGCATGCAGGGCAAGAAGGTGATCCTGGTGGGCTTCCCTGGCGGGCCGGTGTGCGTGGAGAAACACATCCCCGGCTACATCGCCCAGGTGCGTTGTGAAGGTCGGAGCAATCCGCTGACAATACGAGCCTTCTTCAGGTGCTATTTAGTGGTACCCTTAGACGGAGCCGCCTGGTGTCGTGCGGGGATGACGCCATGGGTGCTGTTAGCTGAGCGGCATGCACGCACGGAATGGTAGCATGTCCAGTCCCCGCAAGTGTGGGATAGTACGGTACCTGGCGCAGACACTCTTTTACGTGGATTAGCTATCCCGCTCACTTCCACCTTGGCGCCCGCGATCGCTGGCTGGCGGAGACCGCGGCCTGAGGGAGTGCGGCTGCGCCGGGGGCCGCGGGGGGGGGGGAGGCCGGCGCCCGCCAAGCTGTATACAGGCACACGCACGCAGCCCTCCTTGGTTAGCGCAAGACACCCCCGGACCCACTTTTGCCCCTGGCGCAAACCCTGGATGCCATGCTGAAACGCCACACACACCACGCACGCCACGCCCTACACCCCTGCAGGCTGACAAGCTGGCGACCATGGGTGTTGACAAGGTATTGTGCGTGACTGTGGATGCGCCGGCGGCGGTAGCTGAGCTGGCGGCCCGCCCCACGCTGCAGCACAAGCGGGTGGGCAGGGCTTGGTTGGGTGGGTGGGTGGATGCCGGCGGCGGTGGCAGATGTTCTTTTGGGAGGGGCAGAGGCGGGAGCTTGCGCGGGCAGACGCTGTGGTGTGGAGCCCTGGGTGTAGCGTGTGCAGTGAAGGGGCGCGGCATTGCAGAAGCCAGAACGGCGTTGACGTGCAGGCGTAGGCGGGACGGGCCAACCAGGAGCGGCAGGAACGCCGTGTGGATGACTCGAATAGCGCTCACTGGGCACCAAGGAGCCGCGCCTACACGCTGCAGCACTTTCCGTGCCAATCGCTTCGCCACGTCTGACAACCCCATGCAATGTGTGCACCAGGTTGAGCTGCTCGCCGACAAGAACGGGGGGCTGGTGCGGCTGCTGGGTCTGGAGATCGGCGCGCCCGAGGCCGGGCAGGGGCCCAAGTGCCAGCGCTACGCGGCGGTGGTGGAGGACGGTGTGCTGCTCAAGCTGGTGGGTGGAGCACTGAGGCGGAGTGGGGCGGGGCGGGGTGGGGCGGGGTGGGGCGGGGTAGGGCGGGGCGGGGCGGGGCAGGACCAAGGGGTGGTTGTGGGGCGGTGGCTGTGAGTTGCGGGTGAGCTCGGGCACGGGTGCAGGGAGGAGCAGGAAGGCTGGGCTGGGCACGACAGAATTCGCAATGGCGTCGGATATGGGTAGAGCTGTGCTGCGGGTTCGGGCCTTGTGAATTGTGGCTTGTGGCCTTTTGGTCAATCAGGCACCACGTGGTTTCACTGGCAGCTCTGCGGCGCGCCATGTGCTACCCCCCCGCCCCCGGGTCTACCGTCTACCACTTCCTTAACTAGTTATGAATGTAGCCCCCCCCCTTTGCTAAGCTTTACAGCAACTAGTGTGGCCTGTGTTTCCCTGGCCCCCCGCAGCGCGTGGAGTCGGCGCCGGCTGACCTCAAGGTGACGGACTGCAAGAGCATGATCGATCTGTGGAAGTGCATCTACCCGCACTCCTGCAACTAAAGGAGTCAGGACTTGCGGGGACTGTTGATGTCAGCTGGGCGTTGACGCGGCGGCGGCCTCACGCGGCGGAGGCATGCCATGGCTGATACGCCAGTTGTATTGCGTGAGTGGAACAGCTTACACGGTATGTGTTGTTGTGGCTCGGCTTTTGTCTCGTTCAATCACATTGTTGTGTGTCTCGGGAAGCATAGGGGAGCAGAGAATGCAGGGTCGGAGGCAGGACTGCGTCGTGTGACGCGCGGTGGAAATGAGGAAGGACTGCTAGTGACACGACCCGACGTAGATGTGGGGCCAGTGCGTGTTTCGATACCGATTTTGCACGGGCTTCATCATCGCTGGCTACAGTTTTGACAATCAGTGTGATTGCAGGTATTTATAGATAGGGAGTTTGTAGGAGACGATTGAACTCAGTCCTTCTTCGCGAACCGGCTAACACGCTGCTGACTATCATGATAATGATGTAACCACATCTGTGATAAGGATTGCTTTGGGGAACAGAATGGCCCGTGGGCAAACTGTGCTACTGCTGTTCGGATTGCTTCTTTCAGTCGCCCGCTGGCCTCGAGGTTTGCTAGCAGCTACGGACAGGGACACAGCGTTTGAGACGGTAAGCGTACGAGCTCAAGGGAGCGTGGTTGCGCTCGACAAGTCACATTCGGTCGTGTCCACCAACGGGCTTGCAGTGGACGCCCCGCGCCCGGGTACTTAGCAGCATCATATGCCAGTATTTTTGTCGTCAGTACATAAGCGTGGTACTACTGGCTGTTCTTAAAGCGGGGCAGCTCACACCCCAACGTGCACGCGTGCCTCGTTCACACCCAGCATCCCTCTCGCGCTTGCCTGCACACCGCCCAATACCGCACGCCGCCTATGACACCCCGCTTAACAACACAGTGGACGGAGAATCCCAAGGCCTGCCGCGATGCGGAGTCGGCCTGCAGCGACTGGGCTGAGAAGGGCGAGTGCAATAAGAACCCTGGCTTCATGGCAAAGAGCTGCCGGCTGTCGTGCAGGCTGTGCACGGCGCCGGAGGTAAAGGCGTCCGATTATGCCGCCATGCAGCTGGTGCTGAACACCTCGCTGGGGCAGGTGCGCGGTGGCCGGCGACGGGGTGGCTGCGGGCGCCAAGGAGGCGCAATGGGCGGCGGCGATGGCGTGGGACGCCGGGGATAAGTCTGCGGGCCTGAGTCGAGGTACCGTACTGTGACAGCGGACCCCTTCAGAACCCGCCCTCACAACATACCCAAGCGCGCCAACCTGCCTCTCCTTCTCCCCCACCTCCCCCCTCTCTCATCTCTCCCCTCTCCGCCTCCCTCCCGCCTCCCTCTTTCCCCCGACCTCGTCAGATCCGCATCAAGCCGCTGTTCGAGCGGGCGCCCGCCACCGCGGCCCTGGTGCTGGAGGCGGCGGTCAACGGGCCCGCCTGCCGCGGCTGTGTGTTCTATCGCAATGAGGCGGTGCCGCCGGAGGGCTCCTCGGGACCGCCGTACGGGCTGCTGCAGGTGTGTGTGTGTGGTGGGGTGGGGGGGTATGTGGGGTGGGGCGTGGGTGTGTGGGCGGGTGAGTGGGTGTGGGTGTGTTGGAGAGCACAAGGGGCGCCGCGGGATGCGTGCACGCGTGTGGGTGTGGGTGTTGAGGGGGCCAGGCAAGGGCTGGTGCAGAGGCGCTGGTGCTGGTGCAGCTGGAGGAGGAGGAGGAGGAGGAGGAGGAGGAGGAGGAGGAGGAGGAGGAGGAGGAGG
This sequence comes from Chlamydomonas reinhardtii, assembly GCF_000002595.2. Taxonomy (NCBI): domain Eukaryota; kingdom Viridiplantae; phylum Chlorophyta; class Chlorophyceae; order Chlamydomonadales; family Chlamydomonadaceae; genus Chlamydomonas; species Chlamydomonas reinhardtii. Next base: position 1,075,385 of record NC_057005.1, on the reverse strand, counting down.
ACGAGGAGGCGGAGGTGTTGGGAGGAGGAGGAGGAGGATGGGACGTCTACATGCAGCTCCTGCAAAGAGACACTCACATTGGTGTGGTCGCCTGTATTTTGGCGCAGGGCAGCCTGGCGGGTTTGCTCAAGGTGCCGGAGCACGAGGGCGGGCCAGTGTTCATGAGGTGGGTGGGCACGGGGGTGGGTGGGTGGGTCGCTGCCGTGTGCATGCTGGGTGATGCCAGGTGGGTGCGCGGGTGCGCAACTGCCGGCGATGGGGTAGGGTTGGGGCACTTGTGCAGCAGCCATGGGCACATGGGCAGCTCAGTCCAGCCAGGAAACGTGCGTGTTGCTTCTAGTGTGTGGGGCGCCTGCATCCCGCCTCGTCATAGTCGTGTGAATAAGCACAGCGCCTGCCCACACACCTTACGACACGTGTGTCGCCCTCCCGCTGCAGGCGCGGACACGTTGCCATGATCCCATCCACACGAGAGTGAGTGGCTGACTCCCTCAGTGCCTGAGGCCTTGCGAAGCTGTTCGCGGCGCCCCACAGACCCTATGTATGTGTGCAAGCGGTGTACCAGATCACATGGCCGCATGATTTTCCGGCATAGTAAGTCCTAGCCATGACCGCTGCTGCATGTGCTCGTTATGCTGCCCTCATCAGGTTCTTCATCAACGTGATGGATCATGAAAGCTGGGGCGGGTCAATGACGGTGGGTGGACTCCTGGAAATCAGCCGCGGCAGGTGTTCGCCGTTCACCCCGCCTCACACGCGCACGCAAACGTGCTGCCCTCCGTCTATCCGTCCCTTGCGCTCTTAGACACACACGCCCCCGCTGCCCCCGCTGCCATGTCGCGCGCAGGTGTGGGGCGATGTGGCGGACGCGGCGTCCATGGCGGTGGTGGAGGCTGCGCTGCTGCTGCCGTACCACGATGTGAAGCACCCCACCTTCGGCACAGTCATGCGCATGCTAGACAAGCAGGTGCGCGGGAGGGGGGAGCGGCCAGGGGCGGACAAGCGGGTTAGTGTTTCTCCAGAGTGTTTCCAATGTTGGCGTGGGAGGGGCCGAGGGGGGAGTCCTTTGTTTCAGGTACCGGGGGGTAGCCGCGAGTAGACTCCAGTGCCACGCGGCAGGAGGCGGGGCAGGCGTGTTGGGGTGGGGTTTACTTGGGGATAATGAGGAGGGGGAAAGTCCAAAATCGACCAGCACGTACCGACATTGGAGCAGTGACGTATGCGTGGTGGCTCGCCCGGTTGCCCCCACCCTGCAGGTGCCGTTTTCGCCGATAGCGGTGCCAGCCGACGGCGGCAGTAGCAGTAGTAGCACCGGCAGTAGCAGTAACATTAGTAGCGGCGAGGAGGAGGAGGAAGGCAATGCGACTTGGACGTCCCTAGATGCGGCCTCGCAGAAGCGGAGATCTAGGCGGGCGTTGGACTTGAGCGAATGAGGCGCAGGGGGCACGAGATGTTTCATGGGATTGGTTGCTTACAAGAGGCATCCAGCCGGATGATAGACAGACAGCCGAGACTTATTCGATTTGCGGTTCCTGTGCGGCTGTGCTTGCGAATGACAGTCTCGTGCCAATACGCACACCTGCTCTCCGGGTTTAACGGTAATGCATAATGCAGCCGTCCACAGTTTACGACATGTCTACCGAGTCGCTAGTCTTGGCCTTCATAGCAACGTTGCAAGCTGTTGCAAGCATAGCCGCATAGCCATATTACAGGGGCGGGTCACTGCCGTGTCCTCGGGATACGCGAATGGCCCCGGCAGTGCTTTGGTTGTCACTAAGCCGTGCGCGCTGATAGCTCTACCGCCCCGTGCCGTTGCCACCACTGTTTCCATTGCTGGCGCCGCCCGCACTCCCCGGCGCCACCACCACCACCGTAGCTTGCTGCTGCTGCTGTCCCGCCGCCACCGCGCCGTCTCCGTTCCCCGCCGCGCCCAGCGCCGCAGCCGCCGCTGTCGTGGACACCAGGTCAGGCGTGTAGATGCCTCCTGTCGCCGCCCCCGACGACGACGAAGTCGAGGCTGCAGGGGCGGCTCCTGCCTCCCCAGCCCCCACCTGCTGCGCCGACAGGCCCTGCACCCAGGCGCGGAGCCGGCCCAAGGGACTGGCGGCGGCGGCGGCGTCCGCGCTTTGTTGCATCTGCAGCGGCGACTCCACCTGACTCATCTCGCGCATGCGCGCCCTGTGTGCGTGCATGTGTGGCGGTGGGGGCGAATGTGATGTGACTGGAATGGAATGTGGTAAATACGTAGGCGCACAAACCAAGCCGCAGCCACAAGCGCTCTCCCGCCATGCTTTCCAACATACCGTACCCATCCAAACACATGCGCACACATGCAAGCACATATACACACAAACAAACAACCACACACACACACACACACACACACACACACACACACACACACACCTGTACGCCTCCAGCTCGGGCGCCTCGCGGAAGCTGATGGGTGCCAGCACCACGCGGCGGTTGGCGGGCACGCGCACGTGCGCCGGGTCCAGCAGGTCGATGGCCTCAACCAGCAGCTGCTGCAGCAGGAGCAGCCGAGTCCACCTGCGGGTGGGTTGGTGGGGGTGGGTGAGGTGGGGTTGAGGAGGCAGGGTGGAGGTGGCGGATAGAGTGTGGCAGGCACGGAGGCAGATGCATGCAGGGTGGCTGACACTAGCTATGTGACCTCCATCAGCATTGCTGACGGCGGACACTTGAGTTGAGGCGGGACGCCGTCCCAGCCACCGCAAAGTGACTTTGGATGCCCATTCGGCCTCATAAACACACAAGCGCGCAAACGTCCGCCCCCCTCCTGTCCTTACGCACTCTCAGCTACCTCCCAGCTCCCACCTCTCCACCGCCCGCCCTCTCCCCCCACCGCCCGCCCGCTCCTCCCACCTGTTGAGCGGGAAGGGCCCCTGCCCCGTCCACCTCCTGCCGCCCACCAGCGCCAGGATGTCAGTGTGCACCGGCCGCAGCCAGCTGGCGAACACAGGGTCCAGGTAGTAGCTGCACGTGTGTGTGGCGGGGGGGGGGAGGGAGAGGAGGGGGTTGCTTTCATAATTTATGACAGGGGGCTAGTCCACTCCAATCCAAAATTAAAGGGGGGAGAGGGGGATTTTATGTGCCAGCCCAATCTAAACCAAACCAAGCCCAAACTAGTGGAGGGAGGGGGCATTGCGAGGTTAAGGCAATGGGAACAGGGTGAGAGCATTGGAGGGAGGAAGGAGGAAGGAAGGAGGGAGGAGAGGGTGGATGGGGGCAGTGCCAAGGTGAGGACACAAGGCACGTGAATGCAGTTGTTGGAGTTGGGGTTGGGCGGGTGGGGTTGCGGTGGGGGCACAGGAGAGGGTTAGGTGCCCGAGCCGAGCGACTTGCAGTCCGTGATCCCGCACCGAGGCCGCCTCACCGGTTGTAGAAGTCGCCGTAGCTGGTGGTGTAGTGGCGCTTGGCGCCTGGGGGGCAGCCGTTCATGTGGAGAAGGGATGGATTAAATTACAACGAAGGGGGGCGGCGAGCGAGCGAGCGAAGGAAGGGACGTCAGAACAGATTGTATTGAGGTGGGCAGTCATTCCACGTCATTCCTCTTGCGCTATGCTACACTCGCACGCGCTCACACAAACGGCCCGGGAGCCGATCCCCTATCCTCGCGCTTCCCCACTGCGTAACACACACATACGCGAACACACATGCGGTCCGGACTGACCCATGGGCGTGACCACCATCATGGACCCAATGGAGCGCTGCGTGCCACGCGACATGTGAAACACATCACGTGGCGCCGACAGCCGCCCGCCCGCCGCCTCGTAGCCCCCCTCCCGCCCGGCTGCAGCTGCTGCAGCTGCCGCAGCTGCACCACCGCCAGCTCCGAGCCCCTCCAGTCCTCCACCAAAAGCCGCGGCGCCGCCAAAGCCCGAGAAGGAGCCTTCGTCGATGCTGCTGAGGCTGCTGAGACTCGCGAGTGAAGGACCGAAGTCAGCAAACATCATCGCGGCAGCGACGGCGTTGCCGCCAGCCGATGGCGGCGCGCCGGCGGCGGACGGCGGCGGCGGCACGGTCAGTGTCGTGGGCTCGGGCGGGGGGTAACGCGGCGCCGCGCCGGGCATGGGGCTCTGCGGCGGCGGCGGCAGTGGCTGTAGCTGTAGCTGCTGCTGCTGCTGCTGCTGCTGCTGCTGCTGTGGCTGCGGCGGTGGCGACGTGGAGAAAGAGGAGGAGTTGCCGTCGCCGTCGCCGTTGGCGTCGGCATTGAAACCGGCCTCCTGCAGGCTCAACTCGTCCAGGCTCCCTGTTGGGTTGCGAGGGAGGCGTCAAGCGGCAGGCATCCGCGGGCCGTTACAGCGCACGGCTGCACAACACACGGATGGATGCACAGCGCTGGGTGCGCTTATGGGGCTACTAATCAAGTCACGGTTTGCTCACAAAGAAATAAGCCCACCCAACACAGATATGCTAAACCCCCGAACTCCGTCTCGCGCATGGACGGCTACCCGGCCAGCCCCGCCCAGCTCTCGCCTACGCACCAATGACGAGCTCGGACCCCGCGCCGGGGCCGTACGCCGGCGGCCGCCCAACCGACCCCGGTGAGTTGAACCCCGCCGGCAGCAGCATCACTGGCTGTGTGGGCGGCGGCGGCAGCGCTGGCCCGCCGCCCGCACCCACGCCGCCGTTGGCCATGCCCACCCACGCCCCGCGCCACGTGGGCTGCTGCTGCTGCTGCTGCTGCTGCTGCTGCTGCTGCTGCTGCTGCTGCGACGGGCCCGCCGGCTCTGCCCCTCCGCTGCTGCTGGTGCTGGTGCTGCTAATGCCATACGCGCTGCCACCGCTGCTAGGGATGGGGCTACTACTGGAGGCGGCCGCGGCCGCGGCCGCTGCAGACACCGCCGCCCAGTCCGTCTCAGGCGCTGGCGGCAAGTGCGGAGGCGCGCCGCCGACCTTTGCCACCGCCACACCTGCCCCCGCTGCCGCAGCAGCGGCCGCAGCGGCTGCCCGCATGGCGTGTGGCGGCGGCAGCGCGGGTGTTCCCCGCAGCATCAGCAGCCGCGAGCGCAGTCCGGGATGATCGCGGTCGTCGCCCTGCTCGTACCTGCGCGTGGGTAGCAGAATTTAATGTGGCGGGTATTACTCTGTGTGTACAGAAGCCGTTGCGGTGCAGCAGCCTTAAAGCAGCACAGCGAATATCATGTCAGCAATGCGGAAGTTCGCAAAACGCCGCAACCGACAACGCACCATCTGCGAAGCGTGGTGGGGTGCGCGGACAGCACGAACCGGAACCCCTCCACGAGTGTGGTGAGCGTGTCGGTGCCTCCCTGCAGACCCGGGCCGCCGGCGCCATCGGCACCGCCGCCGCCAGCCGCACCGCCGCTTGTGTTGCCGGTGCCGCCGCTGCGCTGCAGGAAGGAGCGCTCACGCGGCCCCTCGCGTCGGATGACTTCCAGAAACCCCAGCCACTGGAGAGGAGAGGCACAGGGAGCGGGTTATCCTATGCACACACAACGTGCCTCCATGAGCAATGAGGAATCGGCAGTAGCAAGGGGACCTAAATCTGGAGGCTGGAGGGCTGGTGGTCGTGTGCGTGTTTGTGGTATTCAAACCGGCGGCTTCCAGCCGTGACTAAGCCAGTGCAACAGCCCTCTCCCCGCCCATGAGTCACAAACACGCATGTCACCGTTTCGCCCCACGCCCCTGGACCGGGCCCCGCTCCTTGCATCCCGCCCGGCTTTCATGTGAGCGTGTGCTCCACCCGTTCCAGCCCCTCACCTGTGCCAGGCAGAAGAGCGTGTACACAACCTCCTCCTCGCACACCACCTCGCCGCTTCGCCACTCGCCTGTGCAAAACACACATGCGACCCGTGCCAGTGACCGATGCCGATGGGTCAGGACTGCCTACAGCCGTTAATGTCTGCAGCGGAACGCAATGTCCCACGGCACACAGCACACTTTACACGACACAAACACACACGCGCGCTCTTCCTCCCAGGCCCCCACGCACCCGACAACGTGGCTATGTGGTAGATGCGCGCCTCCAAGTCGGCAGTGGCCTCCAGCAGCGGCCCCCGGTAGCGCGCCACCACCGAGCGCTCCTCCTCAGCAGCCGCCAAGGTCTGCCGCTCCCTCTCCACCTGTGCGAACGCGTGTGTGTGTGTGTGGGGGGGGGGTGTTGCGGTAACTGCCTTGTGCCGCATGTGCCGCATACGTCGCTTGTCACCAGCACCAGCACCGACTGCATCGCCTTACACACGGGTGTCGGGCTGTAGCAGCCAGCGCCTGCCCACGCACTGCGCCGCCCCTGGCAGAAGCTACAGCACATCAAGCCGAGAACTGGCCAAGCCTGCTCTCTCGCACACGCTCTTTCTCTCTCTCTCTGTCTCGCACCACTCGCTCACCTCTCTGGCAAGCTCTGCCCGGCGCTTCTCCGTGATGAGTCCGCCGTACAGATTGATCGAGACCGAAGTGATGGCGATGATGGCTGAGAACACGGTGGCGAACTCCGGGGCCATGAGGTTTGACACGCCGGAAAACCCCTCAAGCACCCCCGCCCGGCACGGCCCCGGGCCCCGCCGGCGGCCGGGGAGGCGGGGCGGGTGCTGCGGGTGCTGCGGGTGCTGCGGCCGCTGTGGGTGAGCTGGGTGTCGTGGGAGGTGTTCGCGTTGTGGAACGTGGCGTTGATGGTGAGCGTGTAGCTGCGCCGACTTTGAGCCCGTGGTGGCAGCACTGGCGCTGGCGCAGGCGCTGGCGCTAGCGCGTGCGCCTGGCAGTTTCATAGACAGACCGCAAGCAGTGGGTCGCTGGGGTGTAGAAACTGGCCACGCGCCACTGGAGGCGGATGAAGAGCCCGGAGGCGAGGGCACCAGTGCGCTCGCTGACAGCCGGCCCACACCCAGCCCGGCCTGGCAGCGCTGTGGAGCGGCGAACACCGAGGAATGCGTCATCATTGATGCCATCGCTGACGACACCGCAGCGCCGGCAGGAGGTCTGCGATAAGTTGTTGCGATTTGGCTAGCCGAATGGTCTTCAGCACGCGCTGTTGCTGTTACACTTCATATGAGCGCATCATATGCACATTTTAACTAGTTATAAGGGGTTGTTCTTGCGCTGGTGACCGCACCCATAAAACGCCTGTTGCCTGTTGGAGTAAAAGACGGACGGGTTTCTCGGTTGCGGAGTTGTGCGACAATTGCCTGTAATAGGACAGAAACGTTGCTAGAGAAAGAATGCGATGTCTTCTGAAGACGACCCTCCGATCGACCAACATATCGATCCAACCCCGCCACGTTGCGTAGACCGCGTTGCCTGTTCCTCTCCCCATTCTCGCGTCCTGGCACGTCCTGAACCGCCATCCTCCCGAACCTGGTGCCTGGTGGCGATGGGTTCGTGCCAGGTTACGCGTGCGGCTCGGTCACGGGGACGGGATGAAGGAACGTGAAGGAATGTGCTGCCTTCAGAGCACCTGTCCCTGCCCTCCCCAACACCTCTCAACGCAGAGAGTGGCGGAGTGCCCGCTCCGCGCCTCCGCCCTCAGATGAGCGCTCTCCAAGTGGCTCCACGGCCCACGGCCCACGCCACGGACCTCCCCTGTCCCCTCTGGGCGGCGCCAGTGTCGGATCTGTAGGTGAGGATAATCCCACGACAAGCGGATAATCCCTCCGGATAATCCCTCCGGATAATCCCTCCGGATAATCCCTCCCACGACAAGAGGATAATCCCACGACAGGGACTCACCTACGCTTGACAACGAGCGCATTTCTCTCTTGCTCTATGCGGATGACGTTAGCTTACTAGCCACCTCCTTTGAACGGATGCGTGAGCTACTTGGGTATGTGGACACTTTCTGTACGTGTTTTGGTATGCGCGCTAACGTGAAGAAGTGTGAACGGCTTGTTTTTGCCAGCAGTCAGGAAGTTGCTACCAGGGTAGCAGCCAAATGCGACAGGTTACGGCTGCAAGGCCAAAGCATTCCCGCGGTTGATAGAGCCCGCTACTTAGGCTTAGTGTATGGATGCGGATGTTACAGAGGGGACAGTCCCAGCTCCCGAAGACGCCGAGCCATCACATGCTATCAGGGCCCAACCCCGACTTTGCTGCAAACCCTCCCGCGGGCAAAGTCCGTGTGACTCCGCGCACAGTGAGTCGGTAGTGTATGGACCGGGAGCCCCTTTCTCAGCCTGCAGGGGTGCCCTGAATGACGCTGCTCGTGACGCTGCTTTCAGTCTACTTGCACGTACGCAGAAGCGTAACCTTTTGGCGGCGGACATTAGGATGCGTCTATTTGACTCTCAAGTCAGAGCTATTGCTACTTATGGCTGTGAAGCGTGGGGCCCCGACATGATAGTTGACGCGCTGAATGGATGGCCGCAAGGCAACAGGGGGCATGACAGGAACAACTTAGCGGAAGGCCTGTTTGAGGCTGCTTTGAAGGACGAGACCGTGAAACTCCAAACTAACTTTATGAGGCAGTGCACTGGTGCAGCACGGCCCGCCAATCGGCTCCTTTATGCAGAATTAGGTCGGCTACCGTTGCAGTACCATGTCTTTAAGATGCTTATTGGTTTCTATAACCGCATTCGAAAACAGAAGCACACTTACTGTTACCGTGCCCTGACTGAGGAGCTAGTTGAGGCAGTTGATGCCAAGAGTCGCCCACAGGGCCAGCCCGCTGGTTGCAGTTTAAGCTGGGGCCAATTATTTTTAGGGATAATTGAACATTTTGCCGATGTGTGGAAGGGTATGCCGGATACTACACGACGTGGTAGCGTGAGAGCGCGGGTATTTTGGCTACTCTCCAACCCATTGGACGAAGCTGATCTTGCTGGAGCTTTCCGTGAGCGCATGATGGACGGTTGGACGCACGAACGGCTTCAGTGCATACCAGATTCTTTCCCATCTGATTCTAAACAACCAGGTATGCACATGGCCAAGTACAAGCACTGGATGGGGCTCAGCTTTGAGCGCCGCGCACCCTGCATACACCCACCCCACGCGCAGTGCATAATTCTGTATGAGGCTCACAGAGGCTTGATGAGATTCCGCATGTGTTGCTGGCCTCTATCTGCAAATAGGAACCAGCATTCACCGAGAAGTGAGAGGCGCTGTTACTGCTGCAATCATGGCGTTGAGGATGAACGGCACGTACTCCTTGAGTGTGAGGCTTACGCTGACATAAGAGAAAGTTACGGACTTCGTGGCAATATGCAACAGATCATGAATGCTTCGGATCAAAACAGGCTAGCATGCTGTCTTAGTGATATCTGGGCTAGACGTAACAAGCTTCTGAGGTTGAGAGATTCTGCCTTGCGTGTGCATGAAGCTCACAACAATGCTAACAGGAGAGACGAGGAGCCCTTGCGGCTCGGTTAGTTAGTCTCGTTACAGGTTCAGGAATGCACACTTCCAACCCTGTAACACATCATCATCATCACTTGCGCATCTTCATCTGTCCAGACCACCTTTCGCGGCGAGGCAGCAGTAGGCCAAAGTTGTGCTCTGACAGACCGACCGGGGGCATCCCGCCTCACACCATTCGCACACGAAGTTAAAGAAGTTTGTCTGGGCTATACCTGGCACGGTAGGGCCAGCAATTGAAACGGCGTCAGACCCAGGCGACATTGGGCTTACAACTGCCGTGCAATGGGGACCGACGCGGGTAAGCATGTGAAGCTCCTTCGCCTCGCCTTTGCGGTAAAACGTAGACCACGGGCGCCTGCAAACTGTGCACTCCCACACACAGAGCCCATCCTCTCCCGTCGAGCGTTTCTATCATGCACACACAATGTCGCCTATTGCGCCCAGACGTCTCAGCGCCCGACACTTGGTATAAAATCACTACAGGATGCATGGCCTCTGCTTACGGCCGTAAGCACAAGCAACAAAGTATGAACGGGGACTAGCAGATAAATCCCTGCGCACGCTAGTGCCATACCTAGATGCCTCAGGAACCATTTGCACGTCAGAACACACTACGTGCCTCTGGCCCTGACCTGAGCAAAACCCCCGTAAGCAATGCGCGGTCGTGCTGCTGGGGCAGGGGCAGGGCTAACCCCACCGCGCTCTCCCCAATGCGTTGTTGGCACAGCCCCACGCATTCAATTGATGATGCATGTGCAGCGGGTGCTCATAGTGCCGCCACGCTCTCCGGTGTGTCCGGGTATGGCCTCGCATGCAGCAGTACCAATCGGCTTCACACGGGTGCCGGGGAGCCGACTACCAGTGAACCGCTTCGAGTGCACACGGTATGCACATGCATTCACTACCTAAACAAGCTAGTATGGTTAGGCAATCAACTCCAACTAGCGTAAAACAATTTGAACACGTGTCCATGAATACCAGCACCACGCGCTTCACGCTGCCCACATCTGATGCACTCATACCCTGCGCCTCTCCACCCAAACCCGCCGCCACACGCCCCAATCGGCTGTGACCACCGCCGCCAAAGACCCAATGGGCTCTCCTGTGGACTTCCACCTTATTCCCGGCGTGCCAATCTCCACCGTAAAACTTCGCTGTGCGCTTACTCATACGCAGGCATAGCGAGCTGCGGAACCTATTCTCGCGTGTACAGTAATCAGCCTGAGCGTATCCTTCGTACGTCTATCATGGGGGCATCGACAGGCACCCCAGAGTGTGGATTCTTCTCCAAAGTTTCCATTGAGGGGGCCCCCGGCCAGGGGCACGCGTTTCCGCGCCACCTGGGGTGCCCTTCTGCCAGCGTATAGAGACATGGAGCCCTGTCTAGCAGCGACAAGAATATGATGCAAGTTCGTCCTAGACCAAGATTCAGGTGATGTAGAATGGCGTTCAGCTGCCCGGCACGAGGTCCGCTGTGCAGCAGCCTGGGTCATTCACCATGTCATTACCTGCTGGATGGAAGGGCCGGGGCCCGGCGCGCTCCACAGTCGCCAAGCCCCTGCATTACTTCCTTACTGTACGGCATATGCGGATGAAAATGAAAACTTCACCCTGACACATCCTGCAACAGACAGCAATTCAGGACACCCCACAGCCGCAATGACAGCACCGTGGCAGCACCGGTCAGGATCAGAGTCAGGGCGGTGACTGGCTTTGATGAACAAGGAACGCGTTCTGGCGGCGAATCTCGCGTAGTATGACCCTTTGCACGTGCGAACGACCTCACACTTCCTGCATGCATAGCCTGGTATCCTCTCATGCGTGTTGTAATTGGTGCTTTTCGGCAGGCGCCAGCGAATGCGAGCAACATGACCATACAACATCCGTGCTCGCGCGTTTCATCCCGCCGAACGCAAGACAATAGTTCCCGTGCGACATGCACGCATGCGCAGTCTCGCGCGCCTGCACGCGCACACCCATCCTTAACCTTCCATCCCATCGCAAAGCCACGCCAATTCTCACTCCAGCTTCTTCGCCGGAAACTCCGCCGTGCCGCCGCCCTTCTCCTGGCCGCCCGGCAAGGCCGCCGCGCGCGCTGCCGCGCCACCCACCACCACCGGCCGCAGCCGGCCGCGTGACATCAGCGAGCGGTTGCGAACGTCCAGCAGCGCGGTAAGGAGGCCGCTGCCCAGCGTCCACGACAGCGCATAGGCCAGGGCCCCAGGCAACGACGCCATTACGCCCAGGCGGTGGTACAACAGGCCGGTGGCCACGCCCTCCACACACCGCACCGCCAGCGCCAGGGGGCCGCGCATCTGCTCGAAAAAGGCCGGCGACAGACCCTCTACCAGCACATCCTTAGGAGGCGGAACGGGGCATGGCAGTACATCAAGGAAGTTACATTCAGGAATCATGATTTATTAATAAAAGGGTGGTGTAGCCAGGAATCGTCAGCACATGAAGGGGGGAGGTGTGGGTGCGGTAGATGAGAGCCTGCCGGGGTGGGACTGGAGGTGGCGTGGCGCTAAGTGATATGCATGTAGAGTTGATGCCGTGTGCAGGAGAGCAGAATTACTGCAGGGGTCGACACGCCGCCACGGCTGTGAGCGCCCGACTCACCATCGCCCACGTCATGTAGGTGGTGGAGGAGTGCGGGTACGGCAGCAGCCCCAGCACCGGCAGCAGCTTGGCGCTGCTGCGTGTGAGCGTCACTGCCACCACCAGCGCCTCGCGGCGGCGCAGCCAGGCGGCGTAGTTGACGCACAGCAGCACGGCCGACAGCACGTGCGGCGTGAAGAAGATGAGCATGCCCGTCATCTCATGCGCGCGCGTCTCCTTCACCATGCGGCCCGCGACGCCAGTCACCATGCAGATCTGCGAGGGGACGACACGCGTGTGTCAGCTCGCTGACACAAGTACATACTAACACTCGCTCAACAGACTCGTAATTTCCTGCCGCACGAGCACAGGTGTCCCTGGCACACAGCCATGACGAAGCGCAAAGCGCAGTGGCAAGCGCAGGCAAGTAGCACGCAGCGTCACAGTCACACAGCACATGACGACCCACACGCACCCACCTGATACACCAGGTAGCAGCAGCTCCAGGTCACGTATGCAGCGCCCACAGCGCACACGTAGCAGCACTCACTCACGCCGTCATTTACAAACGGCGCGCGCAGTGCCGCCGGCAGCTCCCGCAGCAGCCCAATCATACCACTGCCCTGGCGGGCGGCGTCCGCCGTTTTGCCGGCCGGCGCTGCCACCGCCGCCGCGGAGGCGGCGGCTGCAGCGCCGCTGAAGTCGGCGGCGGGCTCGGTGGAAATGCTGCGCACGAACGGCATGGGCGAGCCCAGGGGCGAGTTGCCGACCAGCGTTCCCGCGGCGTTGGTGGTGGGGGTGCCCGTGGGCATCCGCGAGGTCTCCAGGGAGCCATTAGCGACGGATGAGGACATGTCACTGTATGCGTTGGAGGCAGTGGAGGCTCCATAAGAGCTGCCGTCGGAGGGGTTGAAGTTGCCGCTGCCGCCGCCTGCCGCCGCGGCCACTGTTGCCATCGATGGCGGGCACCGGTCGCCGGCGCCAGTGGCGGCGGGCATGGGCGCGGGCGCGGCGCCGGGCGCCGCCGTGCGGCGGGCGTCGGCAGTTATGCCGAAGGCATTTGTGTTGGTGCGCATCCAGGTGGTGCCGCCGGCGACCAGGTGTACGTGGCCCGAGGCGCGGGCGCAGTCCAGTGGCCGCGTGCCGTGGCTGTCGGTGGCCACCGCCCACAGCTGGCAGGCCGCCTGACACAGGAGAATGAGATGGCGGCGCGGGCCAGCAGGAGGGGTTACACGCGAAAGCCAAAAAACAGGCCACACGCCTGTACAATATTCCTCGCGCACACAATCCCGTGCCCCTTTCCACACACTTCCTTAACACACATGCACCCGAGCAACCATCACCTTTCCGCTCTCATTCCAACGCCCTCGCCCATAAGGGTTCACGCACCTGGTACTCGGACAGGATGCGCTCCGCCAGGCGGCCGCCGTCCGGCAGCGCCGCCGCCAGGTGCAGCGGCGTCACGCCCTCCGCGCCGGTGCCCTCGCCGCCGTCCCCCTGGTCCACACTGACCGCCTGGGCACCAGAACAATACACACAAGCACGAGTAACCGAGTATTACGGAGGGTTAAGCGCAGACAGTCAGGCACGGAGGCAGAGCAGCACCCAGCAGAGCAAGCAACGCGGCGCCACAAAGCTCGGGGCAGGCAGATGCCAACAAGAATCAATCCGAGCTGCTACCCGAGCTGCTTCTGCTGCTGCTCCCCTTCAGTGCCCACTGCCGCACCCACCTGCCAATCGAAGGGCGTGCCGTGCGCCTCGCCCAACGCCACCACCAGCTGCACCATGCCCGCGTGGCCGGACCGCACTGCGCGGTGCAGCAGCGTCAGGCCTCCGCTGCAGCGGCCCAGCACCTCGTCCCAGCCCACGCCGCTCGCCAGCAGCTGCGACACCAGCATGCCGGTGGTGTGTGTCCTGAACGCACACGCAGGAAAGGAAGCGGGAGGGGTAAGGTAAGCACACAGCGCGGCGGGGCGGGTAGCTACAGGCGCGACGGCCATGGAGTGGCATCAACACCCAGTCACTAAAAAAATCATGCGCGGGGCCCCACGCACCAGCCGCGGTCCACCGCGAACTCCAGCAGTGTCACGGCGATGCCGGCCATGTGGCTGCGGTAGCAGGGCGTGCCGTACAGCGCCGCCAGGCCGCCGCCGAAGTCCAGCGAGCCGGGCTGCCGCGCCAGCGGCCCCACCGCCGCCGCCGCGCCCGCGGCGCCGCCCAGCGCCGGCAGGTGCGGCGGCAGCGCGGCGCCGCCCGCGGCCTCGGCGGCCACCACCACGGCGTGCGCCGCCTTAACTGCCTTCGCGACGGCGGCGGGCAGGTTGCCGCTGTTGATGAGGGCGCCGGGGCCGGCGGGCTCGCCGGGGCCGCCGGCCGCGGTGGCGTCGTCCAGCACGGCTCCGTCCAGGTGCGCGCTGCTGTCCACGGGTGTGGCGGCGGCGGTGGTGGAGCCGGTGAGGCCGAGGACCTCGATGTAGTCCAGCCACAGCCCCAGGTCGGTCAGCAGGTCGTCACGTGTCACCTGTCGTACAGGTGGGCGCGCGGCCGGGCACTCAGCACACGTGTGTTGAAAACCAACAACAAAACGAAGACCGCCCAGACGGTGCGCCGGAGTTACTTACACATGTGTTGGCAACGCTGACAGGGTGAGAGCTGACAGCGTATGTGCAAGCAGCACGGGCCCCGACGCACGCCTGCGGCGCCGCACGAGGTGCGGGTCCCCACCGGCGTCACACAGACACACGCACGCACCTGGTCGTCGTTGCCGTCGTCAGATGCCACCGACTCGCTCGAGGCGGTGGCGGTGGCGCTGCTAGAGAAGAGGCTGTATACCTCGGCGGCGAGGGCGGGGTCGTCCGTGACCATCACCGGCCGCCAATTTGACAGCAGCTTGCCAACCTGTGTGTGCAGCACATATGTACACACAAGAGAGGGCTGAAGATGCGCCTTGCTTCCAACAAAGGTACTGCCGCATGCAGCTGTTGCAGCCGCACCCGCGCAGGTATCTGCACATCCTATCACCCTCGCAGCGTCACCACGCGCGGAGCGTCCCTTACCTTGCACTCCACAATGACCAGCCCGTTGCGCGGCAGCCCCGCCTGCAGCTCCACCTGCACCACCGCCGGCCCCGGCCCTGGCGCTGCCCCCTTCGGCACCTCGTCGGCGCCCGCCACCATCGCGTCCGCAGCCACTCGCGCCAGACGCGAGGCCGAGCTCCCCGCGCTGCCGCCGCTCTCCGACGCGTTGGCGCTGGGCACGCCGCCCGAGGTCGCCAGCGAGCGAAGGGGCTGGTGCTGCACCACAGGAAGGTAGCGGCCGCGGCAGCGCGCGGAGAAGGCCGGAGCGCTCTCGGCGTTGGAGACGGTCACGTGCAGGCTGGCGGCGGGCGGCCGCACGGAGCCGCCGCGGCGCTGCTGCGGATGGGCGTGCAGGATGCAGGGTGGCTCCAGCGCGGTGATGCGCGGCAGCTCGCTGGGGCGGATGCCGCCCACGCGCTCCGGCACCCACTGACGGTTGGCCGCGTCCCAGCGGCTCACCCACACCCTGCGCGCAGAACCACAGCATCGGCAGGTTATTATCGTACCTGGAAGTGTAGAGGCACGATAAATTACGGAAACACAGTTATACGATAGAGCGTACACGTCCCGCCAGAGCTAGGACTAACATCAAGAAACATTAGCCGTGCCCCAATCTGGATCGAGGTTCCACACCGCACCTGCCGCACGCCTGCGTGAGCACCTCCGAGTCGGGCGGCGGCTGCAGGTGCAGCGTCTCCACCCAGGAGGACGGGTCGGCGTCGCTCAGCAGCCCGCCCAGCACCGCCTCCTCCAGCATGCTGTGCGAGTCCAGCAGCAGCGCCTGCAGCTGGTGCTCTGCGGCCACGTCGGCGGCGTCCACGGCCTGCAGCAGCAGCTGCGCGCGCGCCGTGCGGTCGGCGGGCGTGAGCTCGCCAGCGCTGTCAAACGCACCTGCGGACACAGTGGGCGCAAACCAGCGACGGCATGGTAAGCATGCGGGCCCACAATCACGGCAATGGGAAACAGCCAGCCATTTTGCCCTATATTTGTATCGCCACGCCCAGACCACGATGCCCGTTGTGCGTGAGCATGTGCCATGTGAGCTGCAGTGCGCAGTCCGCACCTCCTGGGCGCGGCACCACGTCAATCACCAGCTCGATGCAGCCGGCGCGCGCCGCCACGCCCACCGCCATCACGTCCACGCCCTCGCTCAGCGCCATGTTGAGCCGCTCCAGGAAGTTGCCCGGCAGCTGCTCCGGCTCGGCCCACGGCACCTTCATGTACACGCGCTGCATGGGCGCCTGCGCAACACAACATTGGGGCTTCTTCCAAGTCGGCATGCAGGCCTTCTGCAGGGAAGCAACAAACCTCCCAGCCTTCCCTGCGCAAGCCCGCAAGAGCCCCCGCGCGCGATGCACTCACCCTGGAGCGGTAGCGCGCGAAGCGGCCGCTGCGTGTGGAGAGGCGGTTGATGGCGTCCAGCGAGCTGGCCAGCGCCAGATTGGCGCTGGGCGGCGCCGGCGCCTGGAACTCCTTGTCCTCCACGATAGTCCACTTGCTGAGTCCGGTGGGCTGCTTAAGGCTGAACGCGCCCACCGCCGGCGGCAGCATCGCGGCCTTGCGCTCCTTGGCGGCCGCCTTGGCGGCACGCGCGGCGGCGGCAGCCGTCGCCGCGGCGGCGATGGAGACGGGCGGCTGGGGCTGGTACAGCGGCGGAAGTGCGGGTTGAGACACTATGGGTGCGGGCGTGGGGCGCAAGGCGGCGGCGGGGTACTGGACTGGCGTGATGGCCTGTGCCGCCAGCATTGCCAAAGCCATTTCAGTGGAGTTGGGTCGCGAAGAGGTCGCGCTGCTGCGTGCCGAGCCACTATGGGGGGTGTACCCCTCAGCCGCGGCCGTAGCAGCGGTCGCGCCCGTGGCCTTGGCGAGGCTGACGGCAGCAGTGTGGCTGCCGCTGCCGGCGGCGCTTGGGGCCTCAGAGGTGGTGGCGGAGGACAGGATCGACGACGCCAGGCTGCCCACGCCGCACGGGCTGCGGCTGCAGCTGCAGGCACCGCTGCAGGGCTCCGCGCCACTGCCGCCCGACTGCGCACCCAGCACCCAAGCCAGCTTCTGCATCAAAGCGGAGCCGACCTGGCTCAGGCTGCGCCGGCGTGAAACCGCCGGGCTCGTCTCCTCCGCCTGCGTGACCGGCGACACATCCGCCGTCGGAGGCGCTGACGCTGTGCCGCTGCCCCAGCGCTGCAAGGTCGTGGCGCCCTCATCCACCGCCTTCGCGGCCCCCTGCTGCTGGGGGGCCGCAGGTCCCCCGGGGCCCGAGCGAGCCGCCGCCGTGTGCAGGCTTTGCTGTAGCGACAGTGCCGCAGCCAGCACAGCGCAGGCGTAGGTCTGGGCCAGCACCCAGGGCGCGCTGAACAGCTGCCGGCCCGCCGGTGTGGCGCCCACCACCACGCAGATGGCGGTGGACAGCGAGCAGTGCGCCAGCAACACGACCATGCCCGGCCAGAACGAGTACTGCGAGCATGGAGGCCACCAAGGCAAGGTGATTGTGTTGACTTCGCATGACCACCTAATGACTCCTGTTGCGGGCTGACATTGCCTAATCTTTGTCTAACCTTGGTCTACCAACCGAACATACTCTCACAGCATGCTGCGGCCCCGCACCCATAGCCCCAGCCCAGTGCCCGAGCCCCGCAGGCCAGACGCGTATCTCTCTCTTCCCCTCGCTCTATTGCATTGGGTTCGGTTTAGTTTGGGCTGCTATCTACAACCCCCCCTCCGTTGCGTGTGAACTCACGTTGTACACGGCCTGCTGCCACAGCGTGATGGCACCCTCTAGCGGCAGGTAGGTGCCGAAGTAGCTGCTCAGCCGCGCGCCGGGGAAGGCCAGGAACGAGGCCAGGCTGGCGGCCTTGGGCAGCAGCCCCACCAGCGGGATGCAGACCCAGCGAGGGCCGGACGCGTACAGCCGCCGTGGCAGCAGCAGCAGCGCGAGCAGCTGCGCCAGCATCACCGCGGTCACCAGCGGAACCCACAGCTCGCCGGGCGGCAGCTGCAGCACCGTGCGCAGCGTGCCGCGGGGCTGGAATATGAGGAAGGCGATGCGGCCGCGGAGCGAGGCGGCGCAGGGGTAGCCGGCCAGTGGGGTGAGCAGGTCGGCCTGCCCCTCGCAGACGCAAGCGTCCAGCAGGCGCCGGACGTGGTTGATGAAGAAGAGGAGCTGCGCGAGCAACATCACCGCATCCTGGGCGACGATGCGCGCTGCGCTGCGACTGGTGCCGCTGCCGGCGCCCCGGTCACGCAGGCGCGGCGGCAACTTGAAAGGGGTCACCGCAACCGCGGCGGCTTTAACGTCGCTGCTGCTCACACCGCCCGTGTCTTGCCGCGCTGTACTATTGCTCGCATGCGTGCCGACACCCAACGATACCTCATCGTCCGTGCCGCTGCTGGAATGCGAACCCGACATGCGCGTTCCTACGACAGGGCCGCGGCTCGCCTCAGGCACTGTTGGCCGAGGGCTAACGGTTGGCTCCGACATGTTTAGGTGCATAATGAGCACGAACTCTACGTGCGCATCCGCAGCGTCAGCCTGTCAGCGGACGGACAAACACGAGCGGCGAGCAAGGCCACGTGAATTGCCAGACAGTACAACTGGTCGGTCCGGGCGAGTGCCGACTCCCGTCACAACCGAAACAGCGAACCAGCGACCGGCGACCGGCGCAGCAGCTTGCGAACGTCAAGCGAACCGACGCCCGCTCCGCATACCGCCGGGGCGACATAATCACTGAGCCGGCCTCAAGCCACCTCTGGGTCCTAACGACAAATTTCTGCTTGCATGTTCATGCTGGTTGCTTCCCTGCCTACCTGCGCCAGCGCTCAGCGGCCGGGTTGCAGCGGCAATGGCACCGCACAATGCGCGCCGTCGCAGCAGCTCCGAACGCTTGAAAACAGTCCTTCAAATCACTTGAAGTGCAGCTAAATTGGCGCTGTAGGGCGTGGGGGCCCCGCCCAGGCTTTCGGTGTCAAGAGCAGTGCAGGGCTCTGTGAAAGCGCCCAGCGGTAATTCAACTATTCAGCACATACAACAGCACCAGCGTTTCCTGCGAGGTCGGTTCTACGCCGGGAAATTGAGACTTTTGCTTGTGCTGTATTGTAGCAAGCTTGTGATAGTACAGTGTATTGGTTTAGAAACTTTAGAGGGACTGGAGCAATAATCTGCACAAATGCTGCCAAGACTAAAAACTTCCCACCCGTTCACGAGCCCATTCGAACCCGCTCGCAAACACGCGTGCGCCCGAATACCCTTGTAGAATAAGAAATTATGAATAGAATATCATTGCTCGAGATGTCACCGGCGAAAGAGACGGTTGCGGACGTGGACGAGGGCGTCGGTTCGCCACCCGTGTCCCGCTCCAGCGCAAATAATGCATCATGCGCCTCAGTCCCACGCCAGTGTAGGGTCTACAAGGGGAATAATAACAGTATATGCTCCCTCCTTCACTAATGCAAATTAATGCCGCTGCAGTGCTGATCACCTCTTGGTGCACCAACCATGGGAGAGGAGTGGATGTGTGATGGGACAAGGTTCAGGCAGGTTGGCGAGGTCCCATAGGGTGCAGCTGACGCCCGTACCCCAAGCAGACAGCAAACAGTTTGCAGCGGCAGAGCAGGAGTGCATGGCTGGTCGAACGCCGGAGTTACTGTACCGACAAGTTGCTGGCTGGCTGGAAGTTTGCTGATGCGCATTCCTCACGCTCCGGGCGCCCGGCCAGGCGATAGCACCACACAGACACACCACAACGCCACACTCGCTCGCGATGCAGAGCCGCACCGCACCTGCAGGAAGATGACCAGCGTCCACGGGTGAGCACCAAATGCAACATAGAGAAAATGCAACAGTATGCAGCAAAGCAATGGCCGGGCGACAAGCAGGGGCGAAAACAGGGCGCGGCAAGGCAGAAAAGGGAGCCCGAATGTACGGATGAGTGACGGGCGAATCGAATGCGAGTGCGAGACAAACACAACCGGAGTGTGAGGAAGCGCGGGTTGGATTGGGAATGTCGCGGCTGAAGTTCGGGATAAGGCTGCACCGCGCGCCCTAAGGATGCGGATTACAATTGAAGGGACAGCCCGACAAGCGGGGGCACGCCGTACCCACGCCGCGAAGGGCCATCTGCGACCCAGAGAAACAACACCCGCCCCCTGGTTGGCTGCCGACCTTCATAGTGTTACGCACATGAGTCGAAGCCAAGCCGAAGCCCGCCAAAGCCCCACCGCCACGTAACACCCCTCATCTCGTTTAGGTCTTTTGGCGGCAGCACCCACGCACAACAAGGCGCGACAGGCCAGAGGTCTGCCGACATCCCCATCAAACGCAAGCACCACACATTTTCTCGTCGGCGTCACAGACGCGCAATGTCTTGGCCCGGAGGCCCATGTCCGGAAACGTCGGTGCCGAGGCACCACAAAGGGAAACCGAGCCGGAAACTGACCAAACCACCAGTACACCACAACACCTCGCCACGGGCACACCGCCCTCCACCCGCCCCACCAGCGAACTAGACCGACCCATCAAACAGGCACGCGCGCGCCCGGAGGCGAACAGGAGCACCAGCCGCCCGGGCGCCCGGGCAACAGCCGCCCGGGCACTCACAACCCGACACCCGGGACTACCCGACCAGCGTCACCTGCTGCCTAACGGTCCCTGAACCGCCATGCTACGAACGGCACCCGCAACCTAACTATCTGCTGAGCCAGCAAGGCCGCCGGTGGAGACGACGGCGGGCCAGGCGGCACGAGGAGAGGCGCCGAGGAGCACCACGGAACATCGAAGCTTGCGCCGGGCCACGAGCGACCACCAGGGCCACCCGTAACCTGCACACACGAAACCAAAAAGCGACCACAGAGCAGAACGAGCGCGGCCGGCCACCCAGACGCGGCCAGCCGCCACAGAACGCGCGATGCCGAAAACAGGGCGCGACGCACCCACCCAAGGCCGAAGCCATCCAAACCAAGTCGTAACCAAGTCGTAAAGCCTCACAGAGCCCGCAAAAGGCTACAAAAAGTTAGTAACGAAAGCCAAAGCCGCCAACGAAAATGTTGTGCGCTTCCTCACGAGCCGAGGCTCGTAAGGCTAGGAGCTGAGCCCTAGAGGCTTGTGTGTCGTTAAGGACTTAAGGGCTGCCCTAAGGACCGAATGCGAGAGGAGTGGATGTGTGATGGGACAGTGTCAAGGCAGGTTGGTAAAGTCCCGTAGGGTGCAGCTGATTCCCAGACCCCAGCAGATGACAACCAATTTGCAACGGCAGGGCAAGAGTACGCGGCTGGTCGAACGCCGGAGTTACTGTACCGACGAGTTGCTGGCTGGCTGGAAGTTTGCTGGGCCGACCATGGGAGAGGAGTGGAAGCGTTCGGCCTTGCCTCGCGCTGCTGACAAGCATGGACCTCTCCCCTTCGCCGACCTTGCATGGGGCTCGCTGTAACGGAGCATGCAATTGGGTCAAGCGCGGCCTGTGGCTGCGCACACTCCAGCCTAAGGTGGTGTAGCCGCGCGGGGCCTGATGGTGACCCCAGCGCTACTGACTGCCTACGCTCGTGCCGCCTGCAAGCCCACTCCGCCTTCCGCTCTGGTCTACGTACGCATTAGTTCCGCAACACTCGTCAATAGCGGTGCGGGATGGCTGCCTTGTTTATGCTAATGATTCAGCCACATGCCCCGACTGACCATTCAAACCTACGCTTGTGTCGTTGTATGGACAGTGCAATATGTTGGATAGTGGCTCCCTCCACCTTACATCCTCCTGACAACGCGACTCCCGCGTTTCGCACGCATACACATCAAGCACTTGGCCTTCTCCTTCTCTTCATTCTCATTCGTTGGGGTAATGAGGTAGAGTCCTTGCGGACATGTCAGGGTGACACATCCTACGAGTCGAGGCTCTCAAAATTTGTGGGGAGCACATGTGTGCCACCCCTGCTCTCCTCTGTACCACCGTTTTTAGCGCTGCTACAGCGCCTACGCATTGCCAAACCAGTCACTGCTTGGGGGTCATGCATGTTGCCAGCGCCCAATGCCCGCCACGTTGGACCGCTGGCATGTCAAGTCAATCAGCTCAAGCCCACGTATTCCGACGCAGTGCCCAAGTTCTAAAAGACGGGCTCACTAAAGCGACTACAAAGTGCTGCAGCGATGCAAGCTGCTACTGCAAATGCAGCTGCTGTGCACACCACCAACGTGCTTAGAGCTCGTCGTGGTCGCCCAAGTCCTCGGAGTCGCCGCCGTCGCTGGGGCCGCCGCTCTTCTTGTAGACCTCAGCAATGATGGGGTTGCATACGTCCTCAACCTCCTTCAGCTTGTCCTTGTACTCATCAGGCTCTGCAGAACCAAATGCAGGCAAGGTAGACCGACCAATTAGATTAGAATACTGCGTGGCTTGTCCCCATGCACCAGTTTCCAGTACACCACGACACCCGCCTGCCATATCCGCTGCACCAATTTCCCAGTATCTCCCCACAGCTGCCAGTCCAGACCCCACGACCCCACGCACACACAACACCCCGCCACTAGCTACTTACCGGCGTCGGGGTTCTCGTCCAGCCACTCCAGCGCCTCCTTGACGGCGGCGGTGATCTTCTCCTTGTCCTCCTCCTCGATCTTGTCCTTCATCTTGTCCTCCACGGTGCTCTTCATGTTGTAGCAGTAGGTCTCCAGCTGGTTGCGGGCGTCGATCTTGGCCTTGACGGCCTTGTCCTGCTCCGCAAACTCCTCAGCCTCCTTCACCATGCGCTCAATGTCGTCCTGGCTCAGGCGACCCTTCTCGGCGGTGATGGTGATCTTCTCCTTCTTGCCGGTGCCCTTGTCCTCAGCGGCCACGTTCAGGATACCGTTGGCGTCCACCTCGAACGTCACCTCAATCTGAGGGGTGCCGCGGGGGGCCGGCGGGATACCGTTCAGGTCGAACTGGCCCAGCTTGTGGTTGTCCTTGGTCATGGCGCGCTCGCCCTCGTACACCTGCACAGTAGGGAACCAGTTCATGTCCGACGGAGTCAGATATGTCAGCAAGCTCGGAACGCCATTACAAAACCGCTGGTAGCGCATAGTGCTGAGGCGCTGCACTTGCCGCACTGTGACGCGCGCACATCTTGTTTGCCACCCCCCCCCCCCAAATAGATGACCTCGCCGGTTCCTTGCACATGACGCCGTGCCCTGCATTTCCCCATCGTTGCCTCATGCGCGCGCACCTGGATGGACACGGTGGTCTGCTGGTCCTGGTAGGTAGTGAAGGTCTGCGACTTCTTGGTGGGGATGACAGTGTTGCGGGGGATCAGCTTGGTCATGACGCCGCCCACGGTCTCAATGCCCAGAGACAGGGGAGCCACATCCAGGAGCAGGATGTCCTTCACCTCATCGCCACCCTCGCCACCCAGAATGCCGCCCTGCACGGCCGCGCCGTAGGCCACGGCCTCATCGGGGTTGACACCCTTGTTGGGCTCCTTGCCGTCGAACCACTCGCGCAGCAGGTCCTGCACCTTGGGGATGCGGGTGGAGCCGCCCACCAGCACAATCTCATCGATCTCGGTCTTCTTCAGGTTGGCGTCGTCCATGGCCTGAGGGGGAGAAGCAGGAGGGATGAAGGAAGAGGTCAGATAGCGCGTTGCTGTTAGCCAGAAGCTATTGCCAATGTTGATGGGCCTGCGTTATCCTGATTTCGGTACATGGAACTCGGAACTTTGGCATCGCCCAATCAAACCCAATGCCCCACCGAAACCAGCTTCTGCGGTCCGTGCCCGTGCCGCCACCACGTCCAACAACCCGTCCCCGCACGCGCTGGCCCGTCCCACCTTCTTGACGGGTCCCATGGTCTTCTTGAACAGGTCCATGTTCAGCTCCTCAAAGCGGGCGCGGGTCAGGGGCTCCGACAGATCAATGCCCTCGTACAGAGCCTCAATCTCAACGCGGACCTGGGGAATTAGGAAAGACGGTGGGTGCGCGGCGGGGTCAGGGGACGGACTGGAAAAGCAGGTGTTCAGCCGAAGCTCATCGATTTACGCATCCTGCAACCCCGTTCCTGAACATGCACCATGCCCACACCCATACATACCGTGTCCATGCCCACACACCCACATACAGCCTGGGTGTACATTGCCGCACGCCCCCACACGCGCGCTCGCTCACCTGGTGCTGGCTGGACAGGGCACGCTTGGCACGCTCGGCCTCGCGGCGCAGCTTCTGCAGGGCGCGGGCGTCGCCGCTAATGTCCTTCTTGTACTTCTTCTTGATCAGCTTGATGAAGTACTCCATGACGCGCTGGTCAAAGTCCTCACCGCCCAGGTGAGTGTCGCCGTTGGTGGAGATGACCTCAAACACGCCGTTGTCGATGGTGAGGATGGACACATCGAAGGTGCCACCGCCCAGGTCGAACACCAGGATGTTCTTCTCGCCGCCCTTCTTGTCCAGGCCGTAGGCGATGGCAGCGGCAGTGGGCTCGTTGATGATGCGCACCACGTTCAGGCCAGAAATGGTGCCGGCGTCCTTGGTGGCCTGGGTGGTCGAGAGAGGAAGGGGAGAGGAAGGGGAAGGGCGGGGTGGGGTTAGCAGGTAGGGAGGCGTGCATGCTGGGCGGGCAAGCTGGTGCTGAGCAGCGCTATGGCTGAGAGGCACCCGTACGTACGCATCAGTGAGTTCCCCACGGCAGTGGGTTTGCGTAGTACCGTGCCAACGCCAGCCGGCCCCCCTCCAGCACACCACAACCCCGCCGTACCCGCCGTGCCCCCTCATACACATCCCAACGCCACGCACGCACCTGGCGCTGGGCATCGTTGAAGTACGCGGGCACGGTGACCACAGCGTGCTTGACAGTCTTGCCCAGGTAGGCCTCAGCAGTGTCCTTCATCTTCTGAAGAATCATAGCCGAGATCTCCTCAGGCGAGAACACCTTCTGCTCGCCCTTGACGTCCACGGCCACATAGGGCTTACCCTGGCGGTCAACAATGTCATAGGACACAAGCTTCTTGTCGCGCTGCACCTCCTTGTCCTCGTACCTGCGAGCGAGAAAGGTCAAGTGGTTAACGACCGCCTGCGACATGTGTGTTGCACGTCCACAGACCCAGCCCGCCCCAATTCGGCTGCTCACTTGCGGCCGATCAGGCGCTTGACGTCGTAGACGGTGCGCTTGGGGTTGACGGTAGCCTGGTTCTTGGCAGCGTCTCCGATCAGGCGCTCCTCGTCGGTGAAGGCCACATACGAGGGAGTGATGCGGTTGCCCTGGTCGTTCGCAATAATCTCCACACGGCCGTTCTTGTACACGCCCACGCAAGAGTAGGTCGTGCCTAGGTCGATACCAATAACGGTGCCGAGCTTCTCCTCCTCAGCCCAAACGCCGAAGCCGTAAGAGGCGCAGGCCAGCGCTGCGAGCAAAACATTATAATTAGATGACAGATCCAGCGCGACGGGACGCAGCGCGCGGACCTACCCAGCAACAGCACAGCAGCCTTCCACTGCGCCATGTTTAGATGGCGGACACCCCGAGGGGCGAAGCTATATAAATCAAAAAGGTACCAACAAAGGTGCAACACCTAACGTCGTGAGCAGACTTGGCATGGAAAGCCAACGGCGTGAGGACTTATGGCGCGAGAAACATGCCCCATCCGAGCGCGGGACACCTCACGCCGTACCGTTCCAGAAAATTTCGGGGTGGCCAGGCCATATAGTTGGCGCATGTGTTTACAACGCTTGACATGTGCATTGCCTGTCAACAGGCGGGAGTCGGAAAGACTGGAAACCTTCTTGTTCTCGAAATTTCCACGCGCAACATCCGTGCGGACCTCGCTGCCTGCTTGACTTGGGGGCTCCATGGTCACAGGCGTAGGGCTGCGTTTATTCCAACGTGAAATGCCCTGGTCGTCGGCTGCGGCGCGCTTCCTTGTCACGGTGCACGTGCCGTGGAGCCACGGCGGATGGAGTCGATGTGGGCGAGGCCGCCGGCCGCCGTACTGGCAGGGCGCTCAAGCATGTATAAGTGATAGATGGGACGTATCAAAGGCGGCTTGGGGGCGGGGGGCATCACCTATTCGGGGCTGACCAGGGGAGGGTGTCGCCTGCTTGCAACCTCCGCTTCTTGCGCTTCACTGGGTGGTGGGCGAGACCACGCGGGGATGATGATTGGAATGGATTCTGGGCCGTGCAACGAAATAGCTGGAGTTGGAGGTTGGTTTACCTGGTGGGGTATGCGCGTCGTGTGTTTGCACGCTTGCATAAGTCCTTAGGTGCAAGCGGGGGCCTGGAACGACAGCTGGTGCACAGCAAGGTCCCATCGCACGCACACTGCGCAGTGCATCATGAAAGTACGACAGTCTCACTGGCACGCCGACCTGTTGCGCAGGGACCCGCCAATAGAAACTCCTATGCCGAGCATGGAGCGGAATGGGGCAAAAAGTGCACGTGGTGAGGTGTCTCAAGCTGCTTGCCCAGAGCTTTCTGGGCGCCGATAGGACTGGCGGAAACACATCCACTTGAGGTAATACTTAGTCAATTGGCTGTTTGAAAAGGCAGCTCTTCCACACAGCGACATGGCACGCAGTAATCGGGCCAAACACCCAAACCAGGGAAACAACATGCTGTGCGGCTACCGGTGTTGTGGATGTATCACTGTATCATTGCTCCATATGCTCACCCCGGTGCAGTATGGCGGCCAGCGGGTCTAGGCACTTCCGGTGGGACATGGCCGCGGTTGGCCGTGTTGCGCACTTTGCCGCTTTCCACACTCCTGCACCGTCCGGAGACACATGTGCAGAGTGCAGAGATTGGCGGGCAAGCCCTGGCGGCATAAGCCGGCCATGGCCAAGCACTTGGGCGAGTTGGGGCAAACATGGTCTGGGCGGTGGGGCGGGCAATGCGGAGGAGGGAGGCAAGATAGGAAGTAGACTGGCGGATAGGGAGAGGGAAGCCAGGAAGTGAGGCCGAGCTAGTGTCGGTGCGTTGATTGTGTTAATTGTGTTCGATTAAGGGTACGGTAGTAACCATGCATTGTGCTGCCAAGCTTGACGGTTGAGGCATTGACGGGGTGTGTCCGGTCCGTGCGATGGTCAAGGCGTGCGTGGTCCGGCGTGGCATGCTTGCGTGGCAGGCCTTAGCAAGCAAGTGCAGAGATGCGTGGTGCACTGGTGCGGCCAGGTACGAGGGAGCGGGGGCGGGCAACACCTGCGCCGCAATTAGCAGACCTAGCCGTTGCATTTAGCTGGCCTGGAAACATGCCCTAGCCGCTCAAGCTTGTGGCCCACGGCCTCCGCTTGGTAGTCTGCGGCCAGTCTACGCCAGCCCAGCCTCTGACAGCCGTATACACCAGCTGAGAGCTTTATGACGCCGGAGTGGCGCAGCTTGGCGCGCGGTTATCTCGTCAAAGGTAACGTAGCAGTTGCGGTCGCTGCTCATGCTCACGCTTTTCTTTTTGCTTGTGCTAGCTCACTGGCCTCGGCTCTACAACGTCATGTTCGCTTGTGCGTGTTGCGTTCTTTCGAGCATATCAATAACAGGCTGCCCACGGCCCACGGTGCTAATGGCCCAGGAAGGATTCAGAGGATTTGGGCCATACTGCGGGCGGGCTACATACCATGCAGCACATGCCCTAAATCTCTGGGTCAGGATTAGCGAAGCGAAGCCTTGGGAATCTTGAGTATGGTGTGTGCCAACCGCGTTGTCGTGTTGGCCAGGCCGCCAGGGGAGTGGCACCCGTGTCTGCCCGTGTACGCAGACCTAAACAACACAGCCACTCACGCACTCGGAGTGTCCGCGTTGGATGTCCACGTGTACAGCACGTGTAACTGTGAAGGACGGCAACTGAGCATAGTGAAGCACACGCCGAGTCAACACGCACAGCCAGGCAGGGCTGGGCCACCGTTCCCTCTGCCTCCCTCCTCCGCATTGCCCGGCCCACCGCCCAGACCATGTTTGCCCCAACTCGCCCAAGTGCTTGGCCATGGCCGGCTTATGCCGCCAGGGCTTGCCCGCCAATCTCTGCACTCTGCACATGTGTCTCCGGACGGTGCAGGAGTGTGGAAAGCTGCAAAGTGCGCAACACGGCCAACCGCGGCCATGTCCCACCGGAAGTGCCTAGACCCGCTGGCCGCCATACTGCACCGGGGTGAGCATATGGAGCAATGATGCAGTGATACATCCACAACACCGGTAGCCGCACAGCATGTTGTTTCCCTGGTTTGGGTGTTTGGCGCCATTACTGCGTCCAAGTCGCTGTGAAGGAGAGCTGCCTTTCCGAGCAGCCAGTTGATGTGATATGTACATCAAGAGGATGTGTTTCCGCCAGTCCTATCGGCGCCCAGAAAGCTCTGGGCAAGCAGCTTGAGACACCTCACCACGTGCACTTTTTGCCCCATTCCGCTCCATGCTCGGCATAGAAGTTTCTATGGGCGGGTCCCTGCGCAACAGCTCGGCGTGCCAGTGTGACTATTACACTGTAGTATCTGTGTAAACAAGGCCCGAGCAGGGCGTGTCTAGACAAGACTCTTGGAGCAGCAGGAGATCAACACACATCTCGCGCAGTCGGTTGGGTCGAAATGGACCGGAGGGCCATCGCGCTGCTGCTGGTGGCTGCAGTTGCGCTCTGCGCTCTGCCAGGTAAGAGCGGCTGTGCAGCGAACGTGTGGCAAGGGGACGGCCATCGACGCTCTCTTCCGCTCGCTCCCGCTCCTGCAGCCATCCGCGCTGACTCAGCCGTTGATGCGACGGCTGCGCCTAAGGTCGATAATGGTGTTTCTTCTGGCCACGCGACTGCCACGGACGCCACCTCGATTCACAGGTGCGCGTGAAGGCGCCGAAATAGGTTTTGGGCCGCGCTCCATTACGCTTTCGATATTGCAATTATGGCAAGGGGTTGGTAGTTGCGCGGGGGGGCATGTTGCCTTCTTAAGAGGTGTCGGGTTTGCCCGTGCCTGGGCGTCCCTGCACACGGGACACACTCCGCTCCTAATACCCACACCTCACTCGTCGTGACCTTAGCACGAACTGCCATGTTACTGCCATCCGCAACCAAGTCACCTCTGGCTGTACCTGCCTGTCGCCTCGGCCCCTCCGCGAACCTCCCCCGACCCCCACCACCCGCGGACCCGTGGCCCTCAGGGAGAAGGAGGCGATGTCCAAGCAGCGCGTGCGCGACAGCGGCGAGCAATTTGCCTTCCAGGCCGAGGTGACTCGCCTCATGGACATCATCATTCACTCGCTCTACTCCAACAAGGACATTTTCCTGCGCGAGCTCATCTCCAACGCCAGCGACGCGCTCGACAAGATCCGCTTCCTGTCCCTCACGGACAAGTCGATCCTGGGCGACGGCGACACCTCCAACCTGGAGATCAAGATCTGGCTGGATCCGGAGTCCAAGGTGCTGTACATCCGCGACCGCGGTATCGGCATGACCAAGGACGACCTGATTAAGAACCTGGGCACCATTGCCAAGTCGGGCACCTCGGGTAGGGCGGCAGTAGCGCAAGCGACGCGGCGCGGCAGGGAGGGAGGGAAAGCGAGGCATGGGCAGGCGGCTGTGCAAAGAGGGTTGGAAAGGCGTTTGGAAAGGCAGGATTGTGCCTCTTCAGCCGCAGTTGCAGCGGCGGTAGCATGCTACTGCGCTTCTGCTGTCCCTCCAGCGCGTGCACAATACTTGACACGCCGTCCCGCCTCTTCTATATTGCTTGCCGCCCCCTGCAGCCTTCCTGGAGCAGATGCAGAAGGGTGGCGACATGAACCTGATCGGCCAGTTTGGTGTGGGTTTCTACTCGGTGTACCTGGTGGCCGACTACGTGGAGGTCGTGTCCAAGCACAACGACGACGCCCAGTGAGTACCGACAGTAGCTGCGATGTGGCAATGGCAGAAGCGCCGATGTGGCAATGGCTGTAGCAATGCAGCGGCTGCAGTCTGGAACAGAACTGGTTGCGCCAGCACCGCGGGAAGAGGCAGGGAAGAGGCAGGGACGGGCCCGCGGGACTGGAGCCAGCACGCGGTATGTATCCGGGGGGGTGGGTGGGGGGAACCGGCACACGTGCACCTGCAGGCCTGCACGCACGCCGACGTGCCTCACGCTGCCGCCTCCTCGCTGCGGCGCAGGTACATCTGGTCGAGCACCGCCGACGGCAGCTTCGCCATCAGCGAGGACACCGAGAACGAGCCTCTGGGCCGCGGCACCCTGATCAAGATCCACCTGAAGGAGGAGGCGCAGGTGCGTGCAGGGGCGCAGTGGCGACCGCGAAGGTAGCGGCTATGGCGGCGGTGGTGGCGGAGGACAGGGGATAGGCCGGGGTTTGGGTGAGGGCGGTTGGTGGAGGCAGGGGGACGCGGTGGTGGCGGAGGACAGGGGATAGGCCGGGGTTTGGGTGAGGGCGGTTGGTGGAGGCAGGGGGACGCGGTGGTGGCGGAGGACAGGGGATAGGCCGGGGTTTGGGTGAGGGCGGTTGGTGGAGGCAGGGGGACAAGGCAGGAATACGGTAGTCGCTGGGCTTGTCATATGCGCCACCCCGCCGCACTGTCACACCCCCGTTACTCTCGTGCGCAATCCCCGAAAGCTCATAACCTTCTTCCCTGCTGACGGCTCCCCTCGACCCCCCACAGGAGTACGGCACTGAGGCCAAGCTGAAGGAGCTGGTGCAGCGCTACAGCGAGTTCATCAACTTCCCCATCTACCTGCAGACGGAGAAGGAGGTGGAGGTGCCGGTGGAGGAGCCCGAGGAGGCCGTCAAGGAGGACGAGAAGGAGGAGGAGGGCAAGGAGGACGAGGAGGAGGAGGGTGAGTAAGAGGCCGGGCGTGGTGGTAGCGGGTGGTGGTGGTGGCGCGATGCTGGATAGGCATGGGGCGAGGATGCTTGCGAGCCGTGTATGTCCCAGGTCTCATGCAGCCGGGTTGAGCAGTTGCTGGGAGTTGAGGTCGTCCGGCCGTCATGGACATCTGTCATTGCGTGCAGCGGGCTGCTCTGTTGTCACGCGTACGGTGGTGTGGTTGCACTGCTGCAGAGGGCGCTGAGGACGACGAGGAGGAGTCCAAGGAGGAGGAGGAGAAGCCCAAGGCCACCCGCAAGTGAGTGAGAGAAGCAGGAGGTGAAGGGGCATCGCTCTCGCGGACAGAGTCGGACGCAGACGGGGACACAGGGGGACAGGCTTCGGAAATCCCCGTGGTGGACGCGGTAGAGCTTGTGCTCACTGTGTTGAGTGGGTGGGTGGAGAGGGTGGAAATTGATGTGCGGGGGGTTGCGTGAATCTATGCCATCACGTACTGCGGTGCACCTCCGCCACCTGCTGATGTTTCCGCGCAACTCCTTGTTATTAGGGAGAAGAAGAAGGACTGGGAGCTGCTGAACGACAACAAGGCCATCTGGCTGCGCAAGCCCAGCGACGTGACGGAGGAGGAGTACCAGAAGTTCTACAAGGCCGTGTCCAAGGTGCGTGTAGAGCAGGCGCAGGGGCGGGGCCGGGGCAGGGGCGGAGGTGTGCAGAGGCACGGGCAAGAACAAGGGGTGGACGAGGGTGGGCCGATGGGTGTTGGAAGCGTGGATGTGCGTAAGGCAGCATGGGGCAAGCAGTGCACGGAATGCGGTTGCCGGGCGCGGCTTATGCGGCTCATTGGGGTCGCAGCGGCCGCAGGAAAGCCGCTACAACCTCTCGCCCTAGGATAGGAGCTACGATCTCTCGCCCTTACCACGCTCAAGTCTCTTCCTCCCCTGCGCGTCGTTTGTTGTTCACACCC
Source organism: Chlamydomonas reinhardtii (assembly GCF_000002595.2). Classification (NCBI taxonomy): domain Eukaryota; kingdom Viridiplantae; phylum Chlorophyta; class Chlorophyceae; order Chlamydomonadales; family Chlamydomonadaceae; genus Chlamydomonas; species Chlamydomonas reinhardtii. Next base: position 1,043,703 of record NC_057005.1, on the reverse strand, counting down.
GCACACAGGACTACACCGACGCGCTGACCTACTCGCACTTCCGTGCCGAGGGCGACGTGGAGTTCCGCTCCATCCTGTACATCCCCTCCGTCAGCCCCTACGACTTCTACGACAAGTACTACGAGAAGGCCCAGCACGGCCTGAAGTTGTACGTGCGCCGCGTCTTCATCAGCGACGACATGAAGGAGCTCATCCCGCGCTACCTGTCGTTCGTGAAGGGCATTGTGGACTCGGACACGCTGCCGCTCAACGTGAGCCGCGAGATGCTGCAGCAGGAGGCGGCGCTGAAGACCATCAAGAAGAAGGTGGTGCGCAAGGTGCTGGACATGATCCGCAAGATGGCGGAGGCCGAGGTCAAGTGCAAGGAGATGGAGGGTGAGAGGGATGCGAGGGGCGGGGCGCGGGCCAGGAAGGGAGGCTTACCGCAGGAGTGGGGATGTGGGAGAGGGGGAGGGCGGCGTGTTGGGTTATGGCCAGGGCAGGGGCGTTGCAGGCGCGTGTCTGTGCGGAAGGGTGAGGCACGCGCACGAGCCGCCGGGGCACGTGGTGACCGCACCCGTATTCCCCGCACGCCTGAGTCACACCACAGTGATCACACCTTACCTTCCCCACCGCCCGCTCCTTCGGCCCCGCAGAGAAGGGCGAGACCGAGGACAAGCCCTCCGAGAAGGAGTGCGGCCAGTACGCCAAGTTCTGGGAGCAGTTTGGCCGCGCCATCAAGCTGGGCATCATCGAGGACACCACCAACCGCAACCGCCTGGCCAAGTTGCTGCGCTTCCACACCTCCAAGACCGGCGACCAGCTCACCACCCTGGACGAGTACATCGGCCGCATGAAGGAGGGCCAGAAGTCCATCTACTACCTGGCCGGTGGGTGTCCTGCGCTGCCTGTAATCTTCAGGCGGCTGGGCTGGGTCGCAGCTGGGTGCCTGGGTCGCAGCTGGGCTGGACTGGATCGCTTAGGTTCACAGGTGCACAGGGGAACAGCTCGTGAGCTGTCCGCCTCGTTGTGCCCGGTCCTGCTGCATCCAGCCTCCCACCCTGTCCTTCGTGTCCCCCCGCTCACACGCGCCGTCCCTCGCACCCCCCATGCCCCTAGCTTAGCTTGGTTTGGTTTAGTTCGGGCTGGTATTTACAGCCCCTCCCCTCTCCTCCCCTGCCGCCGCGCTCTGTCCCCGCAGGCACCAGCAAGGAGGAGGTGGCTGGCAGCCCCTTTGTGGAGCAGCTGCTGCGCAAGGGCTACGAGGTCATCTACTTCACGGACGTGCTGGACGAGTACGTGATGGGCCACCTGCTGGACTACGACGACAAGAAGTTCTCCAACGCCTCCAAGGAGGACCTCAAGCTGACCGACAAGGACGAGGTGGAGAAGAAGAAGGACAAGGTGGGGCGTAGGGGTTGGGGAGGGTGAGGGCGGGGCGCGGGGGTGGAGGGTGAGGGTGGGGTGGCGGAAGCGGTGATGGGTGCGTGGTGGCGAGGACAGGCAAGGTTGCGGCAAGGTAGAAAGGGGATGGAATGGTATCTCGCAGAAGCCGGGCCGGCTTACCGTACTTGCCTAGGGTTCGCTGTTGCGATCAGGCCTCTCCTGACGCGCGACGGCGTCTTGCATTCGCATTCACTAGCAAGCACTTCGTTAACGTGCGCGTTTGGTTGCGTTCCCTCACCTCCACAGGAGCTGAAGGAGCAGTTCAAGGACCTGACCAAGTGGTGGAAGAAGGTGGTGGACGACTCCAAGCTGCAGGGCGTCAAGGTGTCCAACCGCCTGGCCACCACCCCCTGCATCGTGGTCACCGGCAAGTACGGCAACAGCGCCAACATGGAGCGCATCATGCGCGCACAGGTCAGAGGGGGTTTGTGGGTGGGGGGGCCGCGGTACGGGTTACGAGGGGCCACGAGGGGGAGAGGGCGGCGTCACCCCGTAATGCGTGAACAGGCTGGGCCGCGGAGTGTTGGGCAGGCTGCTGGCCACGGCGAACCTGCGCAGCAGCAAGCAGTCTGTATAACACGTGCAGACCCACGTGCACGCTTGGTACCCTGTGCTGACACCCGGCCCAAACCCCACCACCGTGTCCGCACCCTTGCAGGCCTTCTCCCGCCCCGGCTCCTCCTTCACCCCCACCCAGCGCACGCTGGAGATCAACCCCCGCCACCCGCTCATCGTGGCGCTCAAGGACAAGCTGGCCGCCGCCACCGAGGAGACCGTGGAGGAGAGCGCCGTGGCCACCGCGCGCCTGCTGTACGAGACCGCGCTGCTGGAGTCGGGCTTTGTGCCCGATGACGCCAAGGCCTTCTCGCAGCGCATGTACGGCGTCCTGAAGGACACGCTGGGCGTGGACAGCCTGGAGGTGGCGCTGGAGGCGGAGGAGGCCGCCGAGCCCGAGGAGGCGGAGGAGAAGGCGGAGGAGACGGAGGAGAAGGCGGAGGAGACGGAGGAGAAGAAGGAGGAGGCGGAGGAGAAGGACGAGCTGTAAAGCGCCGTGTGGCTGAGCAGCTTATGTGAAAAGGTTTAGATGTTGTAGCAAGGCCAGCAGTGGCGTGTCCTTGGCGCACGCGAGTGCCGCGGCGCGTCCGCTGCTGGCCGTAAGCAAGGGGTGCGGTGGTACCCGTTCCGCTTGGCGTCGAGGGTTGCCTGCTGCTGCTGGAGTGTCCGCGCCAGTCTGCCGCGTGTGTTGGGGTTGCAGTTTTCTGTCACGCACCCCCTCCGCCGGTGGGCCCGTGTGGCGGCCAGTGCAGTGCGGTGCACCCGATGCCAAGGCTAGCACAGGTGATAATCGTGCGAGCGAATGTCACGATATGAAGAGAGGTAGGCGCGAGAGTGGACGGGCGCTTGCGCGTGCGTGTCCGTCAATGACAAGACGCTGGATGAAGCACGGGCAGTGAGGCAGATGGGCGCTAGGTATGAAACGACACGTGGCAAAGAAATGACGCATTGCAGACAGTGGACTTGGAACTGACTGCATGTGGCAATTGATTGACGGAACCGGGTCTGCTGGCATTCGGCTGAGCCCCACACTTGGTTACGAGAGGGTTGTAACACACCCCGCATGACGAAGCCGCTGACACTACGCGCAATGACTGTGATCAACAGTTCAGCCCAGGGGAAATCCTCCCCAGGTCCAACCGTGGGTCCAACCGTCGCTGAGCAGGCAGTGCTAGGCACCTCGTGTGTTGTCCGTCGCCTGACCTCCGTCCTGGGCGGTAGTCTACCTAAACATGAAGGTATCCCTTGCGTCAATGCAACTTGTAGGACCTAGGCCGTGGACCTAGGCCTCCAGGAAGAAGAAGCCCAGTCACGCAGACTTCGCAAGCACGCACTTGAAATGTTCTGGTCCCCACATTCGCAATGCTCCAAAGGCCGGAAAGGCTCGAACTCTCGCGTTATCGCTAGTGCATTTGTTTGAAAGTTCTATGGGCACGGCGCATTACGCCAGCATTCCTCCGAGACGTCTCTGTACGAGGGACAGGCGCGGGACAGCCAGGTGCGACGTGTCCGCCGAGCCCCTTCGGCAATAAAGGCCGTCTTCAGCCCGTTCGCAGCACAGAAACCTTTAATCAGTGTTGTTGTACACAGCTAACTTGGTTAAAGCCCAGAAGCTGGTAGAGCTCGGCCCTCAACGGTCAAGTTGGTTTCTTTTGTTCTGCTTCCTTCAACCCAGCCATGGCCAATAGCTTGAAGACTCGCAAGTTCCACACATCTACTGGTAAGCTGTATAATTGTTACAGCGCACGGTTGATCATCTTTGGGTGCCGCGAGGGCATGCCTTCAGAACGCATGTCCCTGAGCAGCCACGGTGACACGGTGCCTGCTTTGCCGTAAAACTCGTGCAGGGCATCATGGAGTCACTCGGCGCCTGTGCATGGTAGGCCTGGGCCTTATCGCGACCCTGGTCGCGGCCAGCGCGCTCGCCAGCATCCCGCAGGCCAAAGCGGCGTCGCCCACAACCGACAAGCTCGGCACCGTTATTGGTATCGACCTGGGCACGACCTACTCTTGCGTGGGCGTGTACAAAAACGGCCGTGTGGAGATTATCGCGAACGACCAGGGCAATCGCATCACTCCCTCGTATGTGGCCTTCACCGACGAGGAGCGCCTGATCGGCGACGCTGCCAAGAACCAGGCTACCGTCAACCCCAAGCGCACCATCTACGACGTCAAGCGCCTGATCGGCCGCAAGTAAGCAGCCGAACTGTTACCTGCGTGCGTGCGGCGGCTCCTGGGTGCGCCGGGGTGCATAGGCCGGGGTAGGCAGCAGGGGTTCCCTGGTAGGCAGCAGGGGAGGCTTGCTTCCAGCGGCCGCCGCATGTGCGTGCGTGCCATCCCCCTTTCTGCTCGTTTCTGCTAACCCGCTCCTCCACCAACCCACGCTCAACCAGATTCTCCGACGCCGACGTTCAGCGAGACCGGAAGCTTGTGTCCTATGACATTGTTGACCGCCAGGGCAAGCCCTATGTGGCCGTGGACGTCAAGGGCGAGCAGAAGGTGTTCTCGCCTGAGGAGATCTCGGCTATGATTCTTCAGAAGATGAAGGACACTGCTGAGGCCTACCTGGGCAAGACTGTCAAGCACGCTGTGGTCACCGTGCCCGCGTACTTTAACGATGCCCAGCGCCAGGTGCGTATGTGGCGTTGGGATGTGTAGGAGGGGGCACGGCGGGGTTGTGGATGGTGGGAGGGGGTGGAGGGGGGCCAGCTGGCGTTGGCACGGTACTCCACAATGCCACTGCCGTGGGGAACTCACTAATGCGTATGTACGGGTGCCTCTCAGCCATAGCGCTGCTCAGCACCAACTTGCCCGCCCTGTGTCGCACCACGTGCACGACGGCTTCCTACCTGCTAACCCCCCTACCTGCTAACCCCGCCCCGCCCTTCCCCTTCCTCTCCCCTTCCTCTCACCTTCCTCTCCCGACCACCCAGGCCACCAAGGACGCCGGCACCATTTCTGGCCTGAACGTGGTGCGCATCATCAACGAGCCCACCGCCGCTGCCATCGCCTACGGCCTGGACAAGAAGGGCGGCGAGAAGAACATCCTGGTGTTCGACCTGGGCGGTGGCACCTTCGATGTGTCCATCCTCACCATCGACAACGGCGTGTTTGAGGTCATCTCCACCAACGGCGACACTCACCTGGGCGGTGAGGACTTTGACCAGCGCGTCATGGAGTACTTCATCAAGCTGATCAAGAAGAAGTACAAGAAGGACATTAGCGGCGACGCCCGCGCCCTGCAGAAGCTGCGCCGTGAGGCCGAGCGCGCCAAGCGTGCCCTGTCCAGCCAGCACCAGGTGAGCGAGCGAGCGTGTGGTCGTGGCGTGCGGCAACATGGGCGTGTGTCTGACAAGAACCACAACCAGGCTGTATGTGGGTGTGTGGGCATGGACACGGTATGTATGGGTGTGGGTGGGCATGGACGCGGTATGGGTGTGGGTATGGTGCATGTTCAGAACGGGGTTTGAGGATGCGTAAATCGACAAGCTTCGGCTGAACACCCGCTTTTCCAGTCCGCCCCCTGACCCCGCCGCGCACCCACCGTCCTTCCTACGTCCCCAGGTCCGCGTTGAGATTGAGGCTCTGTACGAGGGCATTGACCTGTCGGAGCCCCTGACCCGCGCCCGCTTTGAGGAGCTGAACATGGACCTGTTCAAGAAGACCATGGGACCCGTCAAGAAGGTGGGGCGGGCCAGCGCGTGCGGGGACGGGTTGTTGGACGTGGTGGCGGCACGGGCACGGACCGCAGAAGCTGGTTTCGGTGGGGCATTGGGTTTGATTGGGCGGTGCCAAAGTTCCGAGTTCATGTACCGAAACCAGGATAACGCAGGCCCATCAAACATTGGCAATAGCTTCTGGCTAGCTGGCGCACAGCAACGCGCTATCTGACCTCTTCCTTCATCCCTCCTGTTCCTCTCCCTCAGGCCATGGACGACGCCAACCTGAAGAAGACCGAGATCGATGAGATTGTGCTGGTGGGCGGCTCCACCCGCATCCCCAAGGTGCAGGACCTGCTGCGCGAGTGGTTCGGCGGCAAGGAGCCCAACAAGGGTGTCAACCCCGATGAGGCCGTGGCCTACGGCGCGGCCGTGCAGGGCGCAATCCTCAGCGGGGAAGGTGCGTGGGAGGGCGAGTGGATAAGTGGATGGATGGACGGGTGGATGGGAGTTTCTGGTAGGTGGGAGGGCGTGCGTGCGTGAGGCAGGTGCACAAAGGGCGGTGGCTGCCGATTGCTGGCGCAGATGCAGGTGCATGCAGTTCGTGGGTGGGTTTCAGGTGCAAGCCCACCATCCAGCTGCCTTGACGCTCTCCCGCATCCCCCACTGTGGCAATCGCAATCCCAAGACCAGCTGTTCTGATGCACATGTGTGTCTTTGCCACCCTGCCCGCTGTCAACAGAGGAGGAGAGCACCGAGGGCCTGATTGTGATCGACCGCACGCCCCTGTCTCTGGGCATTGAGACCACCGGCGGCGTCATGACTAACCTCATCCCGCGCAACAGCGTCATCCCCACCAAGAAGTCGCAGACCTTCTCCACGGCAGCCGACAACCAGCCCACCGTGTCCATCCAGGTGCGTGTGCGCGCGAGGCCACGCTAGCTGCTGCAGGGTGCAGGGCACGGCGGAGAATGGTGAAATTGTCAGCCGCTGATGCAGGCAACAATCGCAACATCCCCAGTCACCAACAACCCTCCAGGGGGGCAGAAATCGGGTGTGGCGGGCTAGCCGTATTTAGGCCCCAAGACCCAGATCCCGCGGGCACGTGCCACCCTCTTTGCGCTGCCCGTGATTAGAGGGCGGGACAATTCCAGTCCCCAACTAACCCCGCCCACCGTCCCTCGGCCTTCTTCCCCGCACGCAGGTGTACGAGGGCGAGCGCGCCCTGACCAAGGACAATCACAAGCTGGGCCAGTTCGACCTGAACGGTATCCCGCCGGCCCCCCGCGGCACCCCCCAAATTGAAGTGACGTTCGAGGTGGACGCCAACGGTATCCTCACCGTCTCGGCCCAGGTGCGTGGGTGTGCGTGGCGGACCGACCGCACGCAGTGGGGTGTGGGATGCGTGGGTGTGCGTGGCGGACCCACCGCACGCAGTGGGGTGTGGGATGCGTGGGCGGGGTGCGCGGGTTTGAGCGAGACTGCATGCGGAGCTGATCGGGATTGGGCATGCAGTGCTAACAGGTGCCTCATAATTGCGCACCCTGCCGGCGGGTACGGCATCACGCACTGGCACTGAGTGCTCCTGGTGCCAGGGGGCTGCACACCACGCAGGCACGCACCTCCCCGGCCCATCACGATTTCATACACCCTTCCACTTACCCCAACTTCATTCCAACCCCATCAACCCCATTCTGACGCCCGTTTCCACAGGACAAGGGCACCGGCAAGAAGGAGAAGATCACCATCACCGCCGAGAAGGGTCGCCTGAGCCAGGACGACATTGAGCGCATGGTGAAGGAAGCTGAGGAGTTCGCGGAGCAGGACAAGGCCGTCAAGGCCAAGATCGACGCCCGCAACCAGCTGGAGACCTACTGCTACAACATGAAGAACACCGTGGAGGACAAGATGAAGGACAAGATCGAGGAGGAGGACAAGGAGAAGATCACCGCCGCCGTCAAGGAGGCTCTGGAGTGGCTGGACGAGAACCCCGACGCCGGTGAGTGATGGCCAGTAGCGCTGGGGGTTGCGTGCGTGGGGGTCTGGTTGTCCGGCAGGTTGCAGGCGAGGCAGGGAGCGCGGGGTTTCGATGCTGTGCGTTGTTGGATGGTCGTGACTGGTGAGATGGTATTGCGAGGTGTGGGGAGCGGCGGCATGGCGCATGGAGGTCAGGGCTGGACACGGCATGCTGACATGCGAACCCACTGACCCGCACTTTGCATGCGCCCGCCCCATCACGCGCCCCAACAGACACGTCCGAGTACAAGGACAGGCTGAAGGAGGTTGAGGACGTGTGCAACCCCATCATCGCTGAGGTCTACAAGAAGAGCGGCGGCCCAAGCGGCGGCGGCGACTCGCATGAGGATGAGGACCTGGCCGACCACGACGAGCTTTGAGCGGCTGAGGCGGCAGTAGCGGGGCAGACAAAGGTGGCGGCAGTAGCAAAGCAGATCCACGGGCAGATCAGCAGTAGACAGGGAGCCGCCAGAGCAGGAGTAGTAGGACAGAGACCGCCGTGGAAATAGTAGAACATGCGGAGTAAGGTGAGGCAGCAGGTACCGGTAGAGTTGTTGCAATGGCCATTGTTGGCGGCGTGCGTGACACAGGTAGGCTCATGGGGGCCTTTTCCGAGCGCCGGCCACCCTGTGTCACGTTCCTGAAAGCACGTGTTACCCGGAAGTGTGTGCATGAATGCACCGGAACGGTAGCATTAATACTGAATTCAAAGTTTAATAAGACGATTGGATAGCCGGGACGCATAGGCGTGCTTGGCATGCGGGGTTGCAATGTGGGCATCCAGTATACCGGTACGCGCTTCTACCTTCATATTGTCCTTTGTCTTCCATCTATGATTGTCTTGCCTTGGAACTGACTTGTGGTCGTTACCTCACATGGCGGGGGTGGTGCACTGGGGGTATGGGGGGCGCGTGGGGAACGTCGGGGCGAGGGGTGGGGCACTGGGGCCGTGGGGGCTTGGGGCAGCTTGGCCCCGCCCCGTCCTCCAATCAAGCAACCGTATCAAGCGGGCTCGTGTAACCAAGCACATCGACAATGGCCTAACGCGAGACTACAATACCAGATGTCCACATGTAGAAGCTGCTTAAGGTCTCAGGCTCTCACCCACGGGGGTTGGCGACTGGCGAGAAAGCCAAACGGCGCGCGTACGGTGGGACCCTCCCAAACGCGGAACGCAGGGCGGGATTTGACAGCGCACAACGCAACAGGCCACAGAACTCTTGCTTTGCTTCATATTCACCTCAAGACTTACATTTAATGCACACCGTGCTCACGTATTGCGGGCCCGCAGTGTGTACTCGCCCGAAATGATGCCGGTTAGTCCTTTTCGCACACCATTTAATCACGCCGGCTGACGCTTAATAACTCACATCCTATAAATTATGCAAAGACAACCTTCAAGGCCCCAGAACCCAGGGGCCGCATCGTCACCCTCGCGTCGCTTGCCCGGCACTTTACCCACGACAGCAGCACTGGTGGTGTTTGGCCTCCTGCTCGTCGTGCCGCACGGCCCCAGCCAAGCACTTGGGGAGCCACCCGAGTCAGGCGTGTTATACGGACAGTATGAGCATAGTGCAGGGGGGGAAGCACCCGCTTCCTTGGGCATGTATGCAGTTTCGGAAATCAAACTGGGCATCCACCTCGGCAACACACACAGCCGTGTTGCCGTGCGCCGCGGCGCCGCCCACCCAGTGGAGCTCCTGACTGACCTGCCAGATGATAGCAGCGCATCCTTCGGCGGCACACATGAGAAGCTGCTGGGCAGTATGCAGCTGGGCAGCGGCTGGCTCATTCCGTCGTGCGTTGCCTTTCCTGCGGCAGCCGCGGAGGCAGCCGCGGAGGCACACGTGGGCGAGGGAACAGGCAGTCATCAGCCGGAGGCGCTTCCGGAGGAGCGCCGGCAAAACAAGCTAGAGCCTGCAGGAGAGCAGCTAAAAGCATCGGTGGCTGCAGACACAGATGCAAACATCGGTGGCTTGCGCAGCGGCGCTGCGGCCGTGGCAGGGCGGGCAGAGCAGCAGGCGGAGGAGGATGAAGAAACTCGGGAGGCAAGGGAGGCGCGAGAGGCGGCCCTGGCCTCAGGCTTCGGTGGCACGGCGGCGTGGCGCTACGCCACGGTCGCACCGGGGCGGGTGGTGTGCGACGTCATGACGCTAGTCAACGCACGCAGGTGAGTGAGCACAGGGCCGCAACGGGCGGCACCACACGTGTTGGGTTGCTGTCATGTCACCAGTGTCACGGTATCGGTGCTCTACCCACGGTATGGGTGCTTCGCCCCAGACATCCTCCGTACTTGACTGGGCTGGTACCCGAGCCATGATGAAGTTGCAGTTCTCCGCGTGCATCAGCAACCTGCAGTGCCACCCTTGCCCACCTCCCACCCTTCCCTGATCACTCGTGCAATGCCACGCAGCTACGACAGTCCGGAGGTGGAGCGCCTGCGTGCCGTCGCGCCGTACGCCATTGAGGAGTGCGGCTCGAGCA